>NC_137057.1:31455454-31747470 GCF_032717465.1 Coenobita brevimanus
GGCCAGTATTGACCTACAGGGAAACTTAAACTATGAACATTGACCATTTTCGTAGTTTCAGCACAAATCACGTTTTAAATAAATGGATGTTGTGAGAAAATATCTCTGACATAACACCATGCTTCGATTTATCTGTATATAACGCAAATAATAAGCAATTTCTAAATAATGTGAACAGATAGACGGCGTTCTGTATGGTACTTTTCTTCTTTACGGCTAATTCGTGGCATGACATTGTTCAGGAAGTATATGATAATCTCGAGGCTAGTTCCACCCGATCCTTATCTATTTTACACCCGATTTGTGCTAATGCTACAAAATGGATCAGTATTATTTTTTGAATTTTCTTGTGGTCCAAAACTTCCAAGTCATCGATTAGGGACCTGGATATAAATTTGAATGTTGAGGGTCACATTTAAAGGGTGACTGGACCTTAACAAGAACTGATTTATCTGGCTGGATGAATTTTTGTGCAACTGCGAACAATAATATCGATCCTCTCTCTCTCTCTCTCTCTCTCTCTCTCTCTCTCTCTCTCTCTCTCTCTCTCCGGAGATGGCAGTAGTGGATTTCGAGAAGTTTATTACTCACTGTCTCGTTGTTGTTGTTGTTGTTGTTGTTGTTGTTGTCGTCAAGGTTTTGTTGTTGTGGTTGGTGCTGTTGTTAATGCTGCTGTTTAACCTCTGTGTGTCTGGCCTGTCGATCGCAGGTAAGCAAGTTGCTTTTGTGGGGACGTCCTACAAGTGAAGTACTACACGTTGCGTTCACCGTGTAGATATCCGCTGCCTCTTTGTCTCAGAAAACATCTCACTGAGTTCGGACCACGATCCTTCTGTCAGGACATTAAAATATAACACACTACATAACAGCCAGTGACATATATACCGTTGATATGTATTACAGAGGTCTGAAGAAAGGTGTGCCTAAGCTCGGGAGATCTGGAGGAAACGGCAATGCACATTCTAGCTGCGAAATTTCGCACACAGCACAGCATGACACCGGATGGGAAACTCCTCTGTTGTGAAGAGTTCCTCCACACGTGCCCTCACGCATGACCCAACCAGTCATATACAGGGGAAATTGGAGAGACAGGGCAGAAGGGGTTAGGAGAGAGAAGAGGCACGGCGAAAGAGGCAGGAACAGAGGGCACGGAGTTAGCTAGCATAAACCGCTCTCGCCTCAGTACTGCTCTTGTGAAGATAAGTTCCTTTTGAGAATAAACTGCAGTCAAACCCCAGACTCATCTTTATCTTTCTCCTGCCATCCACGACAAGACCAACTTAAACATTCTCTACTCTTAAAATCCCTACAATCTATCACATTTTTGGAAACGCTCGGCGACGGCCACGATAATTCCCACGGCGAGGTGCAGGGAAATATGAGGAAGTTGACTCTCGGGTGGACGCCGCAGCTGCGTCACTCTACCCAGGGTGCAGAGCGCCACCACGTGTAGGCTCCTCGTCAGCGCCTCACTGTCTCGTTATTTATCGTAATGTTCGCAGTGGTACAGTCAATAGGCGTTAGGGCTGTATTCTGAGTGATTTGGAGATTTTTTAACACATCTCCCTTGGCGATTTTTTCTGTAATTTACGCTTCCATATGATTTTGTGAGATTTTGATGCAGACTATGTCGATATCAAAACGATGTAAGCAACATGCAAAAGAATGTAAAAATGCAACATGCAAACTGAATCGCTAAGGAAATGGTGCTACGAAGCCTCTTATGCCACACAGAATATAGCCTAAGCCTTGGGGATTTAATCTAAGTGGTATGGAAGGACTCGTAACACCTCTTCCTCAGTGAATCTTTTGCATATTACACTTTAACATTCTCTTGTATGTTATTTAATATAGTTGCATATCGACAAAGTTTGCATCAGCAATATAAAAAATGATAAAATGGTTTAAAATGCAAGATAAATGAAATAAAAGCATTCGGGAGCCGAATGCTAATCGCCAAGCATAATATGCTGTTGGCCAAGTCCAAGATTTTGGCCATATCTTGATACCCTGAAGGTTTAATGTTGATAGCTCAAGCCGTTCATCATATAATGGTGCTAAAGGCGGGCGATAAAAACTAGTTTACTCTTGGCAGCCATTTTGGTGACCTTGACCTTGACCCCGATTGCCTATTTTCGAACTCATCCAAGATCTTGGCCAAATCTTGATACCTTGAAGGTTTCATGTTGATAGCTCTAGCCGTTCATGAGATGTAATGGGAACACACACACACACACACACACACACACACACACACACACACACACACACACACACACACACACACACACACAAGTACGTTTCCAAAGTGATGCAATTTAGATGAAGGAAACAAAGTAAAAAAAGCGACAGGAATTGTTTAAGAATTTTTACTTGCTCAGGCCAATGGCGTCTTGTATACTTTACTCTTGCTACATCCAGACAATTTTATTCAACACCCAATCAATCACCAGTCAGTTCCTCCTTTATGAAAAGGTCTCAGAACTAAAGAAAATCATCTCCAAATTACAAGGAATGAAAGTGTCCGTGTAGTTAAAAGGAAATAGAATTTCAGTGTTTTTTTTTTCTTATTAGTGTTTTTTTTTTTTTTTGTACTACCTTACCGTTGCTGACTATAAAGTGAAACACAGAACTTACAGAGGACGAGACAGTTGAGTGACTTTCCGTGCATTAGTCACTCTTAACTGCATCAGCTAGAGAAAGTCTATCTATCTATCTATTGCCAGACGCCTCAATCCCGTTTGGGGTGGCCACAAACAAATCGCCTCCAAGTCGCCCTGTCCCCCGCCATTTCACTGCCCTGCTCCCAACTCACACCCCCCTCTCTCATATACCTCTCCACCCCATCCCTCCATCTCATCCTCGGCCTCCCCCTCCCTCTTCCCCCCTCCACCTCACTCACATACACTCTCTTCGTCAGTCTTTCACCCTCCATCCTCTCCACATGGCCAAACCACCTCAGTGTGTTCCTCATAACGCTTCCTATCACATCCACATCAAAACCGCAACGCTCCTTTACATCCTCATTCGTCAGCCTGTCTCTCCACGTGACTCCACAGGCTCCTCTTAAATAACTCATTTCCACTGCTCTCACTCTTGACTTGTGTCCTTCCAACAATGTCCAAGCTTCACTTCCGTACGTTAGAGTTGGTATCACAATTCTGTCATGTAGTAACTTTTTCACTTCCATGCTCACTTCCCTGTTTCTTATCACTGCTTTCAAAGAACCAGCAACCTTTCTTCCCTGCTGTACCCTCTCAAACACTTCACCCTCCAAACCTCCATCCTTACTCATCACACTACCCAAGTACTTAAACGTACTCACATTTTCCAATTCCTCACCATCCAACCTCGCTGTACATTCACTAACTTCACCTCTCTCAAAGACCATCACTTTACTCTTTCCTACATTCACCTTTAGATTCCGTTTCTTACACTCTCTCGCAAACTCATCCACCAAGCCTTGCAGCTCCCCTTCGTCTTCACTCAACAACACAGTATCATCTGCAAACAACAGTACAGGGAGTTTCCAGACACTATCCTCTCTCACCAGGGCCACTCCAACATCCAATAGAGAAAGTAATTTATAATTCATTCTTGCTGTCGCCATGGGAGTTTACTCTGTAAAGTATACTTTTTTCGGTGGTCCAGGGTGGTTCAGCATACGCTCTGAAGGTGGAGGTTGTGTTTAGGCAGAGAAAAGAGAAAGTGGAATGGTCCAGGATGGTGGTGGGTGGTGAGGCAGGGTGGGTATAGCATACCCTGTGGTAAAAGGCAATGTAACATGAACAATATGCGCATACTGAGGAGTCTATGCTAAAATCTTCTTTCAAAAGACCAACAGCTATAAGCAAGGAATACAACATGGGTTGTTCTCATATACTTGGCACTGGAGGATGAAGAGAAAAATAACAAACATCTTCTCCGCACAATATAATGTTTTCAACATTTTTTATGCAGCTTTGTTATAAGGCAACTATTTTGAGGGAAATGCATTGGTTACTGTGTTCAGCGAGGGATTCGATCCTGGGGCCCTAGATGCATCGTGTCGAGTGATGTCTTTTGGGCCACAGCCAATTACTAAGAGAAATGATAAACGTTCTCTTATTAAAATCATAGGCAATGCTACGCTGTTGCAGCCCTTCACCTGACCAAGTACATACCCCCATCTCCCTGCACACCTAACCAAGCGCATAACGACCCTCCCCCCCCCTCCCTGTATAACACAGACATTAAAACTTAAAATTTTCAATGCTTTATCTAATGTAATAATGAAGTTATGAGCAGATTTAATGAAATTATGACTCGTGTTTTTTT
Source organism: Coenobita brevimanus (assembly GCF_032717465.1). NCBI lineage: Eukaryota > Metazoa > Arthropoda > Malacostraca > Decapoda > Coenobitidae > Coenobita > Coenobita brevimanus. Next base: position 31,459,772 of record NC_137057.1, read on the forward strand.
TTTTTTTCATTTAGGCAGCCCTTTTTTATGATTACGTAATAGGTAGTCATTAAAATTCATACATAATTAGATATTCATATAATCGATTATCATGTACAATTTCTGCCTCCTAGGTGTAATAATTACAAAGTTTTAACAGAAAAATGCATTAAGATAATCAGTTTTATGTATTTTCACAGTTTCATAACATTACAGTCATAATCTCATGGCATTCTAACTACCAAAAGGCACCAGGAGACATTAATACATATTTCTGGAGAGTTGAAAGCCTGTACCTTCATTGGTTTCTGAGTTTTAGTTCAGAAACCAAAAAATAATTTTTACTTCTTCATTAATAAAAAAAAAATCCACTTAAGACAGCATTCTACCTACCAAAAGGTACAATTCACTACAAGACACATAACTCTGTGAAATTTCATGTCTCTATAATGAATACTTTCTGAGTTCTGGCCCGGAATCGAAATCTCTTTTCCCGGCCAGCCACCTTGCCACCCAACTCTATGGACGGACACCTATTGATCCCAGTGATAACAACACTATCCTCTGACTTTGTCAGGTGGAGGGTAAAAAATAAAAAATCCATTGGGTATTTTACATCCATGACTCAAGAACATTCGTTGGTTCAGCACACACCACCATGGATGACGTTAAGATACATCGGAAAACATCATATACCACCACCAACATCACGCTGCTCTACACAAAATATGCATAGCTCTGTCACTTCTATGTCTCTATTATTCTTTGTCTGTTTTTATTGATAGATAGCTAACATGCGACACAGAGCTAGGATGTAATCTGAGACACTCACTACCGGGTGTGTTGTGCTGGGTAAGAGGATTATCTTTTCCAGCATCTTGTCGGTGCTGATGCTCCTGCTTCTGAGGAGGGGGAGGCTTGGGGTGGACGGGCTGCAAGTGTTGTGGATGTTGGTGTGGGTAACGAGGTTGTTTTGGGCACTCCTGGCGATTTTCCTGTTGAAGACGATGGCGGTGGAGGACACGAATAATGGGCAGAAGGAGGCCGAGCAGGACACTAAGCAGCAGAAACCCAGCACAAAGACCCAGACTGGCTACATGGCTGTCACTTGCATCACGCACTACGCCTGGGGATATACGTTGTTGGCAGATACAAAATCAAGGATTTACACAGCATATCCAATACTCCTCTCCAGGTACGATGGTATGGTGATGTGCAAAAGTGGATGAATGGGAGTGCATGATTTATGTAATCTCAGGTATGGCTATGCCTGGACATAGGAAAGATGGACTTGACTTGATGATGAAGGATGAATGGCAGAGAGAAATGCAACTGATGTAATGCGCGAGCGATCATGTCAGGTAAACTGTAACTGTGATTGTTGTTTTTATAATGTATTGTGTAAATTAACGCGAAACGTTTAAGAATTTCGTTTAATATTGTGTATGTTTAAAAGTACATGCAACACCAACACGACTTGCAGCCAAGCAATGACTGCAACAGTCATTGTGTACGATATAGATTTGTTTTCTTTTTGCTAGGAAGAAGGAACCAAAGATCAGGAGCCCGCAAACTGTTCATTCAAAGAAAAAAACAAATTACAAGAGGGAGCCAGATTCAAGATCCAATCATTTCGAGATGCCTGAACACATTGCGTTTGAAAGACAGATCATATCTAGCAGGAAATACAGACAAAAGGAGAAAGTTCCAGAGTTGACCTGTTGCATAAATGAAGGACTGGGAGTAACGGTTAACTCTTGCACTAGAGAGTTGGACAGAAAAGGGATGAGAGTTTGTTGCTAGACGGGTGCTACGCGCCCGTCGTAGAGGTGGAGGGATGCAAGCAGACAGTTCAGAGGAGCAGTGACCGTTGAAGTAGCGATAGAAAAAAGATAAAGATGCAACAGTGCAGCGAAGAGACAGAGGTTGAAGGGAGCCAGTAAGAGGAGGAGAGTTAATGAGAAGAGAAGCCTTTGACTCCACCCTATTGAGAAGAGCTGTATGTGGGGAGCCTCCCCACACATGACAGTTGTACTTCACACAGGGGCGAATAAAACCCGTGTAAGTCAACAACAGTGCAGGGGTAAAGAAGGAACTAATCTCTTGGAAGCAGATTTTACGTGAAATGTAATATGATCTTTCCAAAATAAGTCCCAAGAGAATGAAACCCCAAGCATGTTCAAGGATGATGCAGGATTGAGCTGGATATTATTAAACATTAGTGGGTACTCCTGTGGAAGATTTTGACGGGTTGATAGGTGTAAGAACTGAGTCTTTGATGCATTAAAAACAATAAGATTATTTTTACCCCAGACAGAGATACGAGCCAAGTCAGACACCAGGTGTGCTATAGCCTCATCCCTTGCTTGTTGAAGTAACTGCTGAGATGGACGTTGTGGGAATCGAATGCAAAGGTGAAGGGTGGAGTCATCAGCGTACGAGTGGATAGTTAGATGTATAGCTTAGAAGATCACTGATGAATAAAAGGAAGAGAGTTGGTGGTAGGACAGAGCCCTGAGGAACACCACTGTTGATAGATCTAGAAGAACGATGGCTGTCTACAACAGCGGCTATAGAACGACCAGAAAGGAAGCTATAGATGAAGGCATAGATAGAAGGATAGAAACCGTAGGAGGGCAGTTTAGAAATTAAAGATTTATGCCAGACTCGATCGAAAGCCTTTGAGATGTCAAGTGCAATGGCAGAGCTTTCGCCAAAGTTCCGATAGGAGGATGACCAGGAGTCTGAAAGGTAGGTGAGAAGATTGCCAGTGAAGCGTCCCTGACGGAACCCATATTGACGATCAGAAAGAAGGTTGTGATAGGAATGATGCTTTAAAATTTTTCTATTAAGAATAGACTCGAAAACTTTTGAGACACAGGATGTTAAAGCAATTGGACGATAGTTAGAGGGTTGGGAATGGTCACCCTACTTTGGGACTGGCTGAATGAGAGCTAATTTCCAGCAAGAAGGAAAGGTACTAGTTGATAGACAAATGCGAAAGAGTTTACCTAGACAAGGCGTAAGCACACCAGCACAGTTCTTGAGGACAACAGGAGGGGCTCCATCAGGCCCATATGCCTAGTTAGTATTGAGGCCGGTGATGGCAGAAAATACATCAGCTGAAGAAATTTTAATGTCATGCATAAGGAAGTCAGAGGGAGGAAGTGATGGAGGAACAGCACCGGAATCGTCTAAGGTGGAATTGAAGGAGAAAGTCTGACTGAAGGGATCTGCTTCATGAGTAGAAATAATAGCTACAGAACCATCAGAGTAGAAAAGAGGAGGGAAGGATGATAAAGTTGTTAGAAAGGTTTTAGGCAAGGTGCAAGAAGGAGCGAGAAGAATATGAATTGGAGAGTTGAGAGCATTTACGGATGAAATTGTTTTTAGTAGAGCGAAGAACAGACTTAGCACGATTCCGGGCAGAAACATAAAAAAGATGTGATTCAGGGGTAGGTTGGCTCTGGTACCTTTTATAGGCCCTCTCCTTGTTGTGGACAGCATTAGAACAAGCGTGATTAAACCAAGGCTTTCTTGCATTAGTCAAAGGATATGAGAAAGGAATGTATGCTTCCATGCCCGAGAGAATAACCTCCGTAATGCGCAAGGCACATTCAGATGGCTCCCGGCCATGGAAGCAATGATCATTCCATGGAAAATAAAAAAAAGTACTGCCTAAGGACCTCCCAATCCGCAGCTCTAAAGTGCCACAGTCGACGTTTCTTTGGAGGGTCCACAGGCCGTATCGGAACAATAGGACAGGTTAAGGTAATAAGATTGTGATCGGAGGAGTCCAACAGAGAGGAAAGATTAACAGTGTAAGCAGAAGGATTAGTTGTAGGGAAGAGGTCAAATATGTTGGAGCTCTCTCCAAGGCGATCAGGGATATGGGTAGTGTGCTGTACAAGCTGCTCTAGGTCATTAAGGATAGAAAAGATGTAGGCTTGTTCACCAGGTGGATCAGTGAAAGGAAAGGAGAGCCAAAGGTGGTGGTGAACATTGAAATCTCCTAAAATGGAGATTTTAGAGAAAGGAGAAATGGATAGAATGTGTTCCATTGTAGAAGTAAGAGAGTCGAAGAATTTTTCATAGTCAGTAAAAAAAGGGGATAAGTAAAAAGCACAGATATATTAGGCAGAGAATGACAGGAAAGCCGAAGCCAGAGAGTAGAGAATTCAGAAGAATCAAGTTCAGGAACACGAGAACAAGATAAGTCGTTACGTACATACACACAACAGCCACCTTTGGCTTTGAAATGAGTCTAGAGAATGTAGGAGGATACAGAAAAGGTTTGCTGTCAGTTGCCTCAGACAGCTGAGTCTCAGGAAAAGAAGGTGAGGAATAGAGAAGAGGTGGTGCTCAGCAGAGTGAAAGTTAGAGGAAAGGCCGCGAATGTTCCAGAAATGAAGAAGTGAGTCAGACGGTGGTTCCAGGCATCTCTCTGAGTCGTCACCGGGAGAGGGGCGGATGGTGGGGGGCATTTATGATCCCCCCCACCCCCTGGGGATTCCGAGGCTATGTAATTGAGATGCCATGGTTTTTGTTTGATTTTTGAAAAAGAAGTGTAGTGTGTACTGTGCATGTATTTCGGTGTTGACAGTTAGAGAAACTTGTATTGCAGAACATGCTGGCCTACCCTCTGTGTTACTGAGACACTGAAAAAGTTCAGCAAAGGGGCATGGTCAGGAACTTGTCCCGAGGGCTGATAGAGCGGGAGCTCCAGCTCTCCCTGTCATCAGCTTTCCATCCACCTTGGGAGTACTGCCCTGCTCGACTGGTGCTACAGTCTACTCCTAGTGGATACTGGTTCTTTGCCTATTTTTTTTTTTATCCAGAATTCATCGTCACTGGAATAATCATACGAACCAATGCTTCTAAACATGTTTTCCTCTATACCTCCACGAAATTTAAGTAATGCATGTAAACCTTCCAGCCCGCCCCCCTCTCTCTCTCTCATTTTACTTTTTGACTACAGTCATTCCAATATTACATGATTTTATTCAGCACCAGGATAACTTCTTGTACTATGAGTTTTAATCTCTCTCTCTCTCTCTCTCTCTCTCTCTCTCTCTCTCTCTCTCTTTACTTTTTGACTATAGTCATTCCAGCATTACACGATTTTATTCAGCACCAGGATAACTAATTTGCACTAAAAGTTTTAATAAAGCAAACTTATAATCCCTTCAGTTCGAAAAGTGTCTCCTAAGCTGAGTACTAAAGATAATTAAATTATTAACGAACTGGTGGGATTACGTACTGTGCAGTTATCCACACTTTTATTCAGCCTTGTGTCAAACTAGTGTTCAGTGTGCCCTGGGAAGAACAACAATAGGAACCTAGTGCCAAAATCCAGCACAAAGCCGGATCATCGGCTACAAGTTACGTACGCTGGGTAGTGTGCCCTGGGAGGCGAGTAGTAGTATTGGTGGAGTTCACATCCACGTCATCACTTGATCATTTACGTCATTGTTATAAATTAGGTGTGCAGGAAAGGGAAAGCAAAAACGCAGAGAAACTATCATCAAGTGTCAAGGGACGTTATTTTTTTTTCTTTGTTTTTGCTTCTCCTGGGGATGTTTTGCAATACAGGATAAAAGCCGTCGAACTGAAGGGACTTGACGTTCGCTAACCCCTTCACTATTAAGGAGCTCTCGTAAACTAGATAGAGTTGCCTGTAGTAGCTAAAAAAAAAAAAAAAACTACAAAGACGTCCTCACACTGAAAGAGGCGAATTCTAGGCTCCATGTTAAAGGCAAAACTTTTAAGAAAAATGTACATCACCTATTATCTACCTTCCATTTTTTGATATATTAACAAGAGGAAAATATCGTCAGGTGCATCTCTATTCAAACTTCATCCATCTAGTTGCAATTATCATCAACTCTCTCGCTTCCATGCCTTGCTTCCTCACACATACACTCATCAACCTTCATCCATCCACTTAAAGTCTTCATCAACACTCTCACTTCCATTCCCGTACCGTACTTTTCCCAAACATTATATCATATCATGTCATATTTAGACCATATTCTCGCAAGCGTAAGAGACTTTTCACCATCTCCTTTATACCGATTTATTTTGTATATTACACATCCAGATTACTGTACACTGTATACTGTGTGTATCATATTCACATCGATTTAGTAAGAGTAGTAACAGTGGTGATGGTGGTAGTATTGTAGTAGTAGTAGTAGTAGTAGTAGCTGCAACCACAGGTTCAACTGAAAAGTGAACCCAGTAGACTGCAAGCTGAAGTAGTTCCCCACCTGTAATCCACCATCCTTGTTTCAGGGGACAGGGAAGTATTTGAGGGACGTTTGTCTAATTATTTCATTGCTACCACATGAAGCCGTCCCTGTACACCATCGACGTTGTAGGTATAGGTAAACTACACGCGAATAACAACGTGCCATAGACAGGACTAAACTGATAAGGAAAAGATACCAAAGAGCTTCCTAACCTAGCGAGAATACTGGGCAAACTATACCTTTTTCACCCTAACTTGGCTCAGATTTTCATCTATTTGTAGCTTATTTTACCAAGGTCAGTGGCTGGAAAAGACAATGCCATGGCTCTACGTCCTTTCCACAGCACTTTTTCATGACTGGCACCCACTTCTATTGTTACTCTCAAGTTACAGCTCAGAACGGAGAGATGGCAATTTCAGGTCATGTTAGAGAAAAATGAGCACAGTCACATCCGTTATCTCTTTGTGACCGTACAATATACAGCACACACTTCTCTGCCCCTTCATTATTTTTTCTTTACTCCTCGTGGTGCTGAAGAGGGACGCCTTCTTGTGGTGGCACCGATATAACTGGGGAGATCAACTGCCTGGTTATACAACCGTATCTCTGCTATTTACCTATCCCCCGGAAAAGGGATGGTGGACTGTGGCAGAAGGGCAACTGAATCCTACAGCCCAGCGTGTTCACATTTCAGATGACCCTAGAGCTACAACAACAACATCTATTACTACTACTACTACTACTACTACTGCTACTACTACTACTATTACTACCACTACTACTACTACTGCTGCTGCTGCTGCTGCTGCTGCTGCTGCTGCTGCTGCTACTACTACTACTACTACTACTACTACTACTACTACTACTACTATTGCTGCTGCTGCTGCTGCTGCTGCTACTGCCACTACTACTACTACTATTACTTACTCCACGTCTTTCACCAAGGAAGTATGTAGTGGAAGGTCAAGGAAGAATTCATAACTACAGCTTTTTCCACTTGTTTACCGCTGAACTGAAAGGTGGAGGGGAGACCAAGGATGAGATTGGGGAATGAAGTGGATAGATATATGAGAGATGCGAGTGTGAATTAGAGGGAGGGCATCCAAATGGCAGAGGACAGGGCGACGTGGAGGCAATTTGTTTGTAGCCACCCTTTACGGAATTAAGGCGTCTGCCAAAAAGTAAATAAATATAATAAGTGAAAACTATACTGAAGGATTTTGAAAGTTTTGTAACATCTCTTAATTAGTGATAATATTTCTGCACATAACACATCAATATCCATGTGTATGTCACTGATATGGAGTATTTCGGTGTTAACAAGATATACTGTAAATATCATACACGGGAATGTTACTGTGTTGTATGGAAAATAAATCGTAAAGGAAGAGGTGCTACGAGTCCTCCTATGCCATTTAGAATGAGGTCCATGGCTACATTATCATTTTTCTTTCCAAAAACTTCAAATTTTTACTTTACTTTTTACGTACATTTTATATCAGGCTAAACAAATGTGAGTAAAATTTTCAGATCATTAAACACGGGCCTCCAATGTTGGCAGTTGAGTCTAAAAGTTGAATTTTGATTAATCGTCGACCATTTGTCACATCCAGATCAAATATTGTTATATAACCTGGAAAATAATGTTATATTGACAGAATACATATGTTGTATTTGTATGAAAATATTAGGAACAATGGATGCACCAGAAAGACAAAATCACCTGTCAGAGGGCCCATAACGAGGAACAGTACTGCACTCTCTAAACCAATGATGCCGTAAGTAGGAAGCAGCATGGACAGGCCAAGCTCGTTGACAATAACCAGGTTGGACAGAGACGCACAGATGCCGTGACCAATAGAGCACAGCCCTAGACACACCACCTTCCCGGTCAAGCTGCCCATCAGACTAAACCCTGCAATGAAAAACAAAAAGAATCATAACCATGATCTTAATTAACTCCTGACCCACGCTACCCTAACCGATATTTCACAGGACTACATATGACCACTGTCTCAGTCAGATTTCCCACCACTCTCATTCCTGTAAACAGACAGTCACACTAAAAAGCGCCTGTGTGGCTGGGGGTAGGGCGAGGGGGGAGGGAGCTGGGCCGTCAGTAACGTGTCATTCCCCTTTTGACTGGCTTAGGGAACGTTTGTTTTGTGTGTTGCGAAGATGAATAACATAATCTTTCATCCGAAGAATCTTTCCAGGTGGTGGGTCAATCTTGAGGTTTGACTGCAATGGGTACGGCTGGCAAACAGCCTTTTTCTATGATGGATGACGATCACGACAAACGTAAGGAAGAGAAGGAAACCAGGAAGACCGAGATCTGCTTGGTTGGACAGCTCCCCACCCAGCTCACAGGCGGTAAGTTGCTGTCTAATGGTGAAGTCTTCTGGCAGCTGTTCTATCTTCCGCGGAAGGCCATGCTGCAACGATCGTGGACTTTGAGGTCACTGGATTCTCGTAATACACCAGAATTCCCGTGACACAGAGCAAGCACAGAATCCTGAAAGTGGAAAATCTGAACAGGGAAAGGCACTCTCTGAGCAAATGGGAGGACACAGAAGACGGAGGTGGAAGAAGGAAGTGAGCTGACTTCAAATTGAAGCTGAAGATCCTATTCGACTGGTCACACATGGATGCTATGAAGCTGCTGAAGAATGAAGAGGACATGACGTTTCTGAAGGCTCAACAGGAGGAAGGCCACCAAGGCATCATGCTTGGTACCGACTAGAAGCTGTCCGATGCTGAAGCCAAGAAGCATAAGGAGAGGAGGTTCCCAAGTTCGAGAACTAAGGAGAGCAGCAATGGTGAGCAGTGGTGGAAGCTTCTGTTGAGCTGGAGGACTCTGAAGAACCTGTTCCTGGATCATCCATGTCAGCTACCACATTCTCACCCAAATGACGATGATCCTGATCTCATGCACCCACCATCACTCGGGAGTTGTCTAATGTTCTGGACTGCACGAAGACCAGTGATTGCAACACTGTCCATATCTTGGCTGCTGCAGCATCTACGTATGGCAAAGATCTTTCAACGATGGCTTTGAAGTGGCAGAGCATCTGTCGGGGAAGAATCAAGGCCTGTGGATAACAGGCGGTAGTTCTGTGTTCATCCTTCAAGCCTAGTGTTCTCCCCACCATTCACTGGGACAGTAAGTTGGTTCCTGATGAACCTGGCCAAGACAGGTTTGAACGTTTACCTATGTTGGTGTCTGGAGAGGGAATTGTGATGCTGCTGAACGTCCCCAAGTTGCAATCAGGAACAGGAGTTGCCATGGCAGAGACGATCTTCACTATCCGGAATAATGGAATCTGGTGGCTTCGGTGACAAGCATAGCCTTCGACACAACTGCTAGCAACACCGGAATTCGCTCTGGGGCCTGCAGTCTCTTGCAGCAGAAGATGGAGAAGGAACTCCTCCACCTAGCCTGCAGGAAGCACATCAGCAAGATCATCATCCAGAAAGCATTCACAGTCTGCACTGGCATCGTCATATTAGGGCCAGACATCCCTTTCTTCAAGCATTTCAAATAGGGATAAACCTTCATCACAGCAGATCGCTTTGAGCCACTCACCAACCTCCCTCTCCATTGTGACACGATCATTGCCTTCTGTCATTTTCAACTCGCCACCCAACAGCCACGGGATGATTATCGAGAGTTGCTTGAGCTCGTGGTTATCGTTCTCAGTGGAGTTCCTCCTCGTGACTTCCACGTTTCGCAACCTGGTGCCTACCACATGACCAACTGGGTGACCAAAATCATCTACTCAGTCAAGATTTACCTCTTCTGTGGGCAGTTCAAGCTCACTGACACTGTGTGAGAGCTTGCCACAATCGGTGGTTCATCATCTTTGCCGTCATGATCTGCATCCCATACTGGTTCACAGCGCCAGTCATTCCATCTGCTCCTCAGAACGACCTCAAGTTCCCTCAGGACATCCTGGACTATGGTGACTCAGACGACTCATCCGCTGCTGCAAAGGCCTTCAGTTGTCATCTCTGCGACCTCTCTGAGGAGCTGGTTGGCCTGGCGTTCCTTGACGAGTCCCTTGACTTGGAAATGTAGAAAGCCATGGTTGCAGCACTGGAGAAAGAGAGGGACGGTGCACCTGAGAAGAGGAATCTGGAGACGGATATGGCTGTCATTCGGGCAAAGACCATCCCCGATTTCGTCACGAACACTACTAGCCACCTTCCATCCTTCTTTGGCTCCTCTGATGGGTTCCTGGACGTTGACCCATCCACACGGGTGGAACGAGATGACTACAAGAAAGCCAAGCAATGCATCCACTCACTGAAACTCATCCACAGCTTCGCTGAGCAAGGAGTTGTGCTAATGCAGGATTTCATCCCTGTCATCATCAAGGATGAGGAGCAGTGGCAATTCCTGTTCCAGGTCATAGGGACTCATCGTCGGCGATTCCTGGATACTTGAAAGGCTACCGTGACCTCCCAAACCAGGCAACAGTGAGTTGGGGATTGGCTCCCATGATACCCTCTCCAGTGAGGGGCTAATACTTAAGGGGTGACGTAGGTTATTCAGCCCTGATGGCACAGAGCTGTGAACTTCCGGGCCGTTGGGGCACCAGTACATACCACAATAGAAGACTGAAATTTGGCATGTGGGTTATTGTACCAAGAGGAACAAAAGTGTGGGTGACCTGTAAAAAAAATGTACATTGATATATATATATATATATATATATATATATATATATATATATATATATATATATATATATATATAGAGAGAGAGAGAGAGAGAGAGAGAGAGAGAGAGAGAGAGAGAGAGAGAGAGAGAGAGAGAGAGAGAGAGAGAGTGCTTTTAGAGTGCTTTTATATAGTGGGGGGGAGGAAGGAAGTTTACCTGAAGTATAACACAGGCCTCATTACATAATGAAACTTAATTTAAAAGGAAAACATGCAAAATTTAAATGAAATTCTTTACATTTTAGGGGTAGTTCAAAGCCACCAAAATTTTACACATTGTACACAGTAACAGAAACATCCAACACTGCCTGCCGCAGTACTTACATACGTGGACAGTGGAAAACGTGAACATTCTCCTGAGCCCTTCATCTGACCCAGTAAACAAATGTAAGTGAGTACACAATCAAAAATGCATATAGAAAAAAGTTCATGATTTTCTAAAGTCTGGTCTCATTGTTTTGTTAGTGTGTGTTCATCAGATTCCAGCATGCATTTTTTTTTAATTCTTTACAAAAATACAAATCATCAGTAAATTGTTATTGAAATCAAAATTAAACAAATAAATGGATGCTTATATTTAAATAAAACTTTTACAGTACACAGAAACAGATAACTTCGGCTGAGAAGCTTTTGAGGCTTTGGGGAATGGTCTTCAGTGTGCATCAACTACTTGATGGAGGGATTGAACTTGCTGCTCATCTTTTATTTTGGCTTTTGCGATAAAGGACTGAATGAGTGACAATCCTTGTTCTGCACTGTCACTGACAACATTGAATGATGAAACCTACTGTCTTGCCTTAATGAATGATTCATCCTGTTCCTATTCTGTTGGTTCCACATCCAGAAATGATAAATGGAGCTCATGAATCTTGAAAATATCAAGTGTTTGGGCAGAACAACAATCAGCCAGTGCTTTTCTTGATGGTTCAGAGACCCAGATACTCGTGCAGGCTCTTCTGATCCTTCAGTATTTTTAATGTTCTCAACCATACACGGCTTCTCAGTGACTTCAGGTGCTGGATCGAGGAGTCTGAATTCATTGTTTACCTCTGAAAGATACCACAGATAGCGACTGCAGCACCTGAATCCAGCAATACGAAGGACATGAATTTCACATGTCTCCAGACTTTCAAGAAGTAGAAAGTTTTTCTTTACAGCAGAAACAGGATTGTGGACGGAGTACCAGGGATAGATTTAATACTTAGCCACGAAGAAGCAAAAGTGTCTCAGTCCTGTCCAGTTAGTTCACTTCGTGATGAACCTGGAAATGTGGACGATGGTAATTGGGAATGAGCTCCAGCAAACTGCACTCAGAACATCCATATCTTTAAGGCACATATTACACGAGCCATCCATCAGGCTCGAAGTAGTGCACCTGGAGCCATGAACAGCACTTCTTCATTCCATTAGAAACTCTGCCACGGAAGTTACCACAAGCTTCAGAAGCTCTTTGTAGTCATCCCTGGGATGCATCTCTTAAAGGAGCAGCTGTATATGTTGCATGGTTTCACTGGATCATGGCTGGAGAACTGCTGTCTCAGGGACTGCAATGCCTGTTGTGTACTCAAAAGTTGGTCATAAATTGCGGAATGTCCCAAAGATTGGTCTCTTGAACTGATCTTGATCCACCAGTGTAGAGAATGCAGTTTCACGCAGAATTTCCAGAATGTGATGGCGGCAAGGGAAGTAAATGGGATCTCGCCCAATGTCCTGTTTAGTGCGAACACACACACACTCCACCATGAATTCCTGCGTTGACAGGTATTGTGTCAGACCTCAAAGCTTTGATGTCTCGCAGATACAAGTCATGCAACGTTTCATTGATAGCATTTGATGTTCCAACCACTTTAGAATCATCAGCTTTGGGACTGCAAGAAGTCTGCAGCCTTTATTCCCCTAAACGAGAATTATTGGCTAGTAGTCAACTTTTTCCCTGCCAGTCAAATCTGTTATTTTATTTCCATCCCAATGTAAATCAATAAGGATTTGTGTGGTAAACGAAGCCTTGATATCTTCAACACGAGCTTCCCCGGACTGAAGGCGACTTTTACGAATCCCACTTGGACTAAGAAGCAGCTCATCAACATTCTGTTCCATCTGAAAAGCAAAAGGAATAAGAATATGGCTTGCTGACCTGTCGCTTGTCTGTGTATGATCCAGAGATGATGCAGCATCAGAACTTACTTCAGTTGTACTCCTGCTTTTCTTTCACAGATGCTTTGCTGGCTTCTGCTCAAAGCGTGACTTTGGGCCTTCACTTTCACTTGAAGAAGACTATGAGGATTGTAAGGTTGCAGTAGTAAATCTGATTTTTCTTATTCTTCTCTCTAACGCATTTTGCCTCAGATTCTGTTCATTGCTGTTTTCTGGCTGCCAAATTGGCAGCTTTTTTATCTCAGGCTTCAATCTTCCCCTTGGGCCTGTCTCTCTTTAAGAAATCAAAAACTCTTTGTCTCCAGGAATACCGATGAGTGGAAGTAAATCCCTGCAGGCAGTCTCAAACAGGTCATGTAAGCTCGCCTTGAACTGAGTTTGATTTCGTAAGTTTGTCTAACTTCCTTTAAATGTTTCTTCGAAACCTGGACATTCCTCATGCAGAAGACGGAGGTGTTTGTAGATAGCGGGTTCGTACTTCGTAAGGCAATGTTCATTGTGCCAGAATTCCATCACTGTCCTGGAGGTGTTGATGATGCTCTCAGTCAGGATCTTTTCTTCATCGCATTGAAGACGGAAAAAGAGCTTCAGTACCTCTCCCCTCGATGGAAGCTTCTGCCTGGGAAGGTAGAGACTGTGACTCAACGAGCCAATTCTGCCTCAGAACGAGTTCCAGTGGCCATTGGCGCAAACTCTGAAGCTCAAATCCTGAAAGAAAATGCAACATACTGCTCTCATGGAATACTGAAATGCCAAAGCAAGCAGGAAAGTTTAAAATACGACAAGGCATTGACAAAGTGGGTCAGTACAACATTCTTATACCTAGGACACAACACATGTAGGACTAAATTTACACCATGCTTGAACAACCTTTAAATATTATATATTCAGTTCCCATAAAAAAAAATTGAGTGCGATACTTTTTCATAAATTGTCACAATACTGTGGGTTCTGCAGATATGATCTCTGAAGTTAATTTTTAAAAGCCCCCTATACAGATAAACAGATAGACAGATAGGTAGTAGGTAAGTAGGTAGATAGGTAGGTACATGGATAAGTCAATCGAGTACTGTTCTGATGACAAGGCAAGTGATTCAGATCCGAAAGATGTTGAATATTCCTTACTGATACAGCCTATGCACTATTTCTGGCGGGGAAAACTGTATAATTTTTTAAATAAGTTGCTCTTTTAGCATACTTTTAAAAGGATGTCATTAGTGTCTTGTTACTGATGGTAGTTCATCATCACCATCATCATCACCATCACCATTATCATAATGTAGCCCCATATTGTACAAAAAGTGGGTAAGACCTGTAAACAAAGCTTTGGATGACAGTGTTTATGCTACAAGATGGAGGCTTTGAAAAATAAGATTATAAATCATTATAATGCATAAAAACATGCCTGGGATTGCTAAAGATGAAGTAAATGCCCCAATCAGGAAAGCATTTGTGGTTGTGAAGGCTGGACAGCAGGTAAGGAAGCCAGTCAACAGCCTGAAGGCCAGGTTGCAACAGCCAGCCACTGACATACACAGCGATGTCTCACGCTGACTAATCCCAGCTTCTTCCATTGCAAATGGAACCAGAGTGAACACATTTACAATTACTACGTGATTAACAGCCACTATGAAAGCAATAAGAGCAGCACGAGGCGACTTCAGTAGCTGCAGGTTGTAAATGGCTAACTTTTGTAATCTTTTAAAACACGCCAAGCTTGAAGAGTTTCTGGTCACAACTGTTTTTTCTCCTTGAGTTGCTTTGGTGAGGCGAGCGTAAGGCTTGTTTGTGTGCCACCTTACGGGGTGGAGGACCATGGAGGCCACACAGCAATTGAGGACAAGACCTCCAGTTATAAGGGTCGCCCCCCTGAAGCCAAATTCCTCGTGTAGGTAAGTAATGAAGGGCGGCATCACCATCTGGGAGACACATACCCCTGTCGTCATGATGGAGTTGGCACAGTTCCTCCGTCGCAGGAAGTAGTGTGGGATTACCGTGTAGGAAATGACCACAAAACCCTCGAGACACAAACCTGAAACAAGAATCATGATCCCTTGCGATTAGGACGTCAAAAGTATCAAATGACTCCAACCTCTATAAATGCGCAACAGATGTGGGTTAAACAAGGGATTACTAACATAATAGGAAATATCTAACAAGAAGGAGAATTCACACATAGCAACATCTGTGGCCACCACCTGGCCTAAGGGCCGAGTATTTGATTTCCCCTGTGACCTTCATCTTCCATATATTACTCTCAAAATCGAAATACTTTATTCTTGCCTAATCATTAACCATTTCACGAAGTTTCTTTTGACAGATAAAAATTGTTTGAGCTGACCTTGCCTTGTAACCTTGTCCTTTAACCTTTCCCTGTGACCTTGATCTTTGTCTAACTTCTCAGTATGGAATCCCTTTGTTCTTGCCTTATCCTCAACACTTCCACTAAGTTTGGTTTAAATTGGATAAAAACTGTTGAAGATAACCTTGCCATGTAACCATGACCATTGACTGTTCTCACAATCAAATCACTTTATCCTTCTCTACACGATAATGTTTTCCCAATGCTTGATCTAAATTGGATTAAAACTGATGAGTTGATTTTGCCTGAACCTAGCCCAGTGACCTTGATCCTACACTTAGTGTTCTAAAAATTAGAGATGTTATGCCTTGGCTAACCCTCAACCCGTCCACTAAGTTACCCTGTTCATGCATACATACGTAGGCTGATCAAAGTATAACACCTGCTCTTATTTCGCGAGTCGCAGTTGTTAAAATGAAGGATTTAAAAGGCAGCGAAAAAACAGCTAACTTCACTACGTAATGACTATACAGCAGTAACAATAACAACAAGAAGGTTTTCATACACATACAGTTATCTATCACATAGTTCTGGTTATATTAAGTTAAACTACAATACTGACACACACAAAATGATATTACGTTTATACAGTGATTTATAACATAGGATGATACTGAACAACAGATAAATAAGACTTCACACAGCAGGACAAACTGTAAAGTATTATAAATTAGTTAGACAAAAATGTTGCTCCTAACCAGTTTAATCTGTACAAATGAAGAATGCAGAGATCAGGTTGTTAGAGGTTATGTATGTCAGTTAGATCATGCCTCAGATGCCAGAGAGAGAGAGAGAGAGAGAGGTGCATGTCGGCTTGGTGAAAGAGGTTGCATTAGGAAAAAATACAACACACACACACACACACACACACACACACACACACACACACACACACACACACAATCAGACTGACAATGGGGCCAAAAGAGATAACACTTATCTGTCTGTACGATACCTCTGCTATTAATGTACGACCATACTACGTCTTCTCTAAATATCCCACGCCAGGGTATTAAACGGGAGAAAGGAAATGTACATAAAACGTATAGTACATATCCACGCACTAATAAGAGGGCGAGAGACACTGAGACACAGACGACATGTGAGAGAGACAACAACGAGATCGACAAAGGAGAGGACACCATTATACTACATCATCCAAGGACAATGATGAGGTAACTATTCTTCCAACCACATGGGCAGTATACTCTCCAACATCAGGACAACACATCTCTTCTCGTTGGCAACAACTATCCAATAATCAGAGCGGCCCGTAAAAAGTACTCCACTAAAAACTCACCTGGCAGTATATTATTTGCTGGGTGGATGGCTCATTTGGCAGGTGTGGGCGTAGTTGTGATATTTGGAATAGGAAATAAGTAAATGATTGAAAACAGATATTGACAAGTGCTCGTGGGCCCTTCGGGCCCCTCGCACTTGCTCCTGCAGAGGGCTCTCGTGCTGCTGCTGCTATTGGCAACAAATTTTATGAAGATCCTATGCCGGGCGCAGAGAATGGCGTTTTTTGGTCAAAATGTGATCGCTCATTAAATATAGTAAAAGTTTTTCAATCGTGATGCGACCAAGTTTTTTGACATCAGCGAATTTGTTGCGATTTTTGTGCCCATTTTGGTGTGATTTGAATGTGTAGTTTCGGCTGCCTAAAATACACACACACACACACACACACACACACACACACACACACACACGGCTAGTGCTATAGTATATTAGATTACAATGGCTAAGCCGTCCCCACAACACACAAGAAATAGCCCGGCGGAGTGGAAGTAGAGTGTTATTTGTGGGCCAGCCTGTATACCCAATATTTGGTGGCAGCAGTAGGATTTGAACTCATGCCTCTGAGGAGACTGGTACCTCAAATCAGCTAGATGCCCATGATGAAAGCTACATATTGCTGACGATAATGTAGAGAAAGTTAAAATATTCCCAACACCAACTAATGTAGATGATACGTGTCAAATAATTTATAACGTCATTCTCTGACAGCCGAGACTCTTTTCCGTCCATTTAGAAAAGAAGTTACATTCCACTGGTGAAAACAACAGCAGCAATCATTTTGATGAGCTGGAAAACAGTTTGATCAACGTGGCATGCTTAGCACAGATATATACTGTATATATATATATATATATATATATATATATATATATATATATATATATATATATATATATATATATATATATATATATATATATATAGTAAAAGTCCATTAATCCAAACACAGATATTATGAAAATCCCAATAATCCAAATTTTTGAAGAAGGCTGATAAAAACTCCAAGAGTAAAAACTCAAAATTAAAACATTCAAACTGGACGCCAAATGAGCCGAAGTGCCGAGCGGTGTGGTCATGGATCAGGTAATGCATGGATTGGCAACTCCTCATAAACAACCGACCACTTTTTGATCTGTACCATAGGTTTAAGGAATTTTTCACAGTAATACATATTAAGTTTTTGTCCCTTTACAATACGTGCATATTAACCATTGACTTATTCTCTCTAATTGGATTTACCTGCCTACAAGTGCTATATTACTGGTGAGTTAAACAACCCATAACATCTCTTAATTTACCAATTACAGTTTGTGTCTTCAGTATAGTAGAGTCGCAATTTAAACCAAACGAAACAATGATCTTACAATAACACGGGCATTTAGTTTCTCCCATAATTAATTAATAGCACAGTAATACCACTCAATAGCATGAGAGAAACTGTGGGAAATGAGTATGTTTTGGTATTGGATTTCCAGATAAAATCCGTGTGTTATCCTTATGTCGGTCACCGTTTGGCTTCCTCGACCCGACCTGACCCACGTGACCCCATATCATCTGCCACAGCCTGCTGCCTATCTCACTACCTCAGTGTTTTGTGACCAGTCGCTGTGATGAGTTTATTTGTTTATTTCCTTACTCTTCGTTTCCTCTCAGAACTGAGCACGTGATTCCAAACTAACTTTAGTCATGCCTAAGCACCCTGAAAGTGCTATGAACACAAGAAAAGCATTTATTCTTAAAATGCGGGAATGGCGACTGAGGGCAACACGACACCCCCGGGAGGACCCTATGGAGGGGCAGACAGAGCACGGCCAGACCCCGGGCGACATAAGCCCGCCCGGGCCGCTCGCCACTATGACCCAGAACTCGCCCGCCACCACCATAACAGGAAAAGGGGATGACCTTGCGGGCGAGTGACCCTTGACAGGACCGTGGTGGAACTACTCCTACATCTCCAGGCAGCACCCCTGAGATTGGTGGCAGCTGCTCCCTTTCCGAGATGGCCTGCATCCTCTCAACCCTAATCAGGAGACAGCTGGCAGCCGTTCCCGCCTTTGTCAGGAGACGGCCAGTAGCCGCTCTGAAGGTGCCCTAGAGATGGCTGGTAGCCGCTCACCCCTCTTTCAGGAGACGGCTGGTAGCCACTCCCGCCTTCGTCAGGAAACAGCTGGTAGCTGCTCCGAAGTTGCCCTTGAGACGGCCAGTAACCGCTCACCCCTCCTTCAGGTAGCCACTCCAAAGGTGCCCTTGAGAAGGCCAGTAGCCGCTCACCCCTCCTTCAGGAGATGGCCGATAGCCACTCCTGCCTCCATCAGGAGATGGTCGGTAGCTGCTCTGAGAGTGCCCCTTAGTGGCCGGTAGCCGCTCACCCCTCCTTCACGAGACGGCTGATAGCTGCTCCCGCCTTCGTCAGGAAATGGCCAGTAGCTGCTCTGAAGGTGCCCTTGGGATGGCCGGTAGCCGCTCACCCCTTCCTCAGGAGACAGCCGGTAGCCATTCCCCCACATGGGCCAAGGCCAGTAGCTGAGCTTCAGCGATGGCTGGAAGCCGTGCCCCCAAAAGGCCATGGCCAGCAGCCGGGCCCTATGGCAGGAGATGGCCAGAAGCTGCTCCTCCGTCAGGTGCTACCACACCCCCACAATGTGACAACCTCCAGGAGGAGGGTCCCAGTCCCGAGGACCTGTGGAGAGGCCCTGTGCTATCCCCAGGGTTGTTCTCTGCCCAGCTGGCTCCAGAGGAACCCTACCTGATGGACTCTGACAATGGCCGATGCCAAAGCTCACTCCTGAAGGCATTCCCGACGGCAGGAGACTGCAGCCACCAGGCTCCCGAGGCCGCCCCCAGGACCCCCGGGTAAGACCTCTCCCCATCACAACACAGACGACCCTCATCCTCTGTCAGGTGCCTAAGTGAGCGCTTCAGGAGGCTGTTCAGCCCCAGCCCTGAGGGCCGCACTCCAACTCCCAGCCCTGACAGTGCAGGGCCCATTGCCGCCCACAGCCCTGGATGAGAGAGGACACCCCTATGAGTGATCCCATGGCTGCTGGATACAGAGGCAGGACTCAGTCCCCATCAGGAGTCGGGCTGTGAGTCCTCCTGCTGCCCCAACTAACGACGATGCCATCCCACCAACAGTGAGTGACAGTGAAGAGTGCAGTGACAGTGTAATAGTGCCTTGAATATCGGGCAGTGTATTATCCGAGGGAATCTAAGTCCAAGGCCTGTTAATATATGATAGCTACGATTTGAGCAGATAGCGATATAGTGAGAGCAAGAAGAAAGATCTAATAAGAGTGCAGTGATTTCAGTGAACATCAGACTCGGCCTTCATAGTGTAATTCCTTTGCACTGCAAGACCTGTGAATTAGTTGCCCAGCTTAAGTGCAACTTATATTTCCCTCCAAGTGACAGTGATCAATTCTGAACTATTGTCTAAATAGTAGCCTGCGTGATACTACTGTCCACGATACTCACATTTGACTTATAATTACCCAGATTCCTGTTGTTGTGATATCTACCTGTTCCACGTATAGAATTAGTCAATACACGTGTAAGGTTGTTGCCTTGAGTTTTTGTGTCCTGGCTCTCTCTTATTTGTCTAAGCTCCGGTCTAGAAAGGGAACCCAGCTGCACACTAGGCGTTCAAGGGACGGGAAGCTGACCCTTAAACACCTAGCATAACAATTCTAAATTTTTGAACGAAGTGGCATGTGGTCCATCCATCCATTGCCAGACGCCATGTATCCCAAACGGGGTGGTCAAGGGCTTAGAGTTAATTGTTTTACAGGGAGGGGCACTAATCCTCCACCAACCCCACTTGACACGTAGGGATGCCAACAGCATCTGGTGTTCCCAGGCGGTCACCCATCCAAGTACTAACCAGACCCAACGTTGCTTACTGGAGCTTAAATGCAAACAAACAGACAGATAAAATGAGTCGGGATGTTTATGATGTGGATAGTTTTCTTTGGTGGAAAAAAAGTTAATGATGAAGGAGCAGTAAATTTTATGTATTCGCCTATAGCTCTGAGAAAGAGAGAGAGAGAGAGAGAGAGAGAGAGAGAGAGAGATTGATTGATTTGATTAATTTATTATGCCTGAAGGCGACAAACCTAGTACAGTGCCATGCGCCCATATGTGAGCTGAGTACAGAGGAACTCGTGCCACGCAGGACACACTGTCTAGTAATAACAAATTAACGCCCACCAAAGTGTAGATGACACATGAGAATGACATCTAGGCTATCATCTTCCAACAAATATTTACAGCTGTCCACTAATGTGAGTCCTTGTGGCATTAAATCAGAGACAAGTGGACATCGCAGGCAACAATGGTCAAGGGTGTTGGAACTGAGTGCGTTGCACAGCTTACAGGAGAAATGAGGTGCGTTGCCAGCCCCAGCCACCTGCCACACAGGTTGGTAGCACAGTCTGAGGCAGGCACACACCACGCTATGTCGACGAACCATAAGACCACTGTGACGATATCTATGGGGACAAGAAAGAAAGTGGTCATAATGTTGGGTGGATGCACTATGAGCCTTCTCAGCATTTCTATAGTGGAGAATAGGGATGCAGGCTGCTCTGCGTATTATCTGCTTAGAGCAAATGGGGGAGGCATTAGTAGCATCCACAGCAGGCAGATCCAGTCCACAGGCAGTCCTTGCAAGGAGGTCAGCAGTGTTGTTGGCTGTGAGACCAATATGAGAGGGAATCCACAGAAAGTGCACCACCAGCGAACGATCGTGGGCAGTGGCCAATTGACGGAGTATCTGTGTAACGAGGTGTTAATATGCAGGCCTGTGAGAGGAGAGGGCATGGAGGGCCGGCTATGAGTCACAGATGATCAAGCCGCTGTTGTTCGTCCGTATTAATAAAGTAACTGCATCCAGGAGTCCATGTAGTTCACAATATGTAGAGCTCGACGAGGTTGGCAGTCGACGGCCCAACCAGCCCCCTTGAGGTGGGTCCAGACTTGGGGAAAATACAGCACAGCCAGCACTGCCATCCTCCTGCAGGAAGCCATCAGTGTAGATATGGTGGGCCGAAGGGAGGGAAGATGACAGCATGGCGGTGGAATCCAAAGCTAGCTGTTCCTGAAGCTGAGGCAGGTCACTCTTGGAGGCCGGAGTGTATGAGATAGCAGGCACAGGGGTCTGCCAAGGTGGAACGCCAAAGAGAGAGAGAGAGAGAGAGAGAAGGCTTTGTGGTCGATCTTTCTTATCAACTGTCTTTGGTCGTGAAAATTCGCATCTTATGATACGTGAAGACACTACGTGTTGACGTAAATAGTTAGGGAAGATAATTATGTGAGTTCAGTTCTTGTGAATTATACTGTCATACAAATTATACTGCTTGGCTGATTTGTTTATTTTTCACGATTACTGCATTCGGGTGTATCTGAGAAGTGAGATAAGCAATCACTCCATGCTGACGACTTCTTTATAGCTTTTTTTCTTTATGGTTGATGACTAATGGATTTTAAAAAGTTTCACACTGCATTTTCTTTTTTTAATGAGCGCCGAAAATTATTCGTGACGAATTATGCGTGATGCTGGGCGGCCATTATTCACGTGTTGTGTAAGTCAAGTTTTTGCTTGATAGCGAGGACTTTCGAGAGGCTTAGTGGCAATCCTTGGTGATTAAAATTTTTATAGGAGGATGAGGGGGCAAAACTAATCGGTTAGGTTAGGTCAGAATACAGTAGCTATGCACTGATGTGTCCAGTCGGTGAGGTCGTATGTAAACACGCTGTGTTCGGTGTCTTAAGGCAGACGAATTTGTAATAATCTATCTTTAAATCTATTTTTAACGAAAAGTATGAGAATCCTAGAACCTAGCCCCCTATTTTACATGTAAATATATGTAACGTTTTAGAGCGAAATCGATTTTCCACGAGGTTCTGTATAACCTATCTCGTGTTGTATGAAGACTTAATACATTATTAAGTAAAAAATTAGTGTAATATGTAAAGCATTGTTAATATGTGCCATATTGCATTATGAATGAATGAAAAGTGATCCATTTGGTAAAAATTCAGAGTATACATGAAGTCTCTTAGGGGTCCCACTCAAAAATTCAAAAAATCTGATAATCTGAATGATTCCCGGTCCACTGCCATTCGAATTAATGGACTTTTACTGTGTATATATATATATATATATATATATATATATATATATATATATATATATATATATATATATATATATATATATACTGTATACATGTGTGTGTATATGTATATAATAACAGAAGAGAGGAAGGGAAAACAAGTAAAAAAATAATAATCCATACACCAGATTACTGGCATCTTCCATTCGTAAAATATCTGTAACATTTGGACTTGAACAGCTGTAAGTTGAAGTTTGGGGGGAAACAACTCTGTGGAAGCGAGTTCCAGAGAGATACAGTTCGGGGAATAAAAGACTTTTGATAAAAGTTCTGCAATATGGCTGAGTGACATTCCAGTCATGAGCACTACCAGATGCCAGTGTAGCACGAGGGAAGGCCTGGAGAAGTGGCACAGTGAACACAACTTCGTCTGAGCATTTGCCATTAAATATCTGTAAAATAATGCAAGAAAGGCAACATTCCTTCCTACTTGTAAGGGAGGTAGTTTATTTATAATAGCAGGGTTATTAATAATTCAAACAGCTTTGTTCTGAATTTTGTCAAGTTGTTTTAATGTAACCTCTCCACATCCATTCCACAAGGATGAGCGATATTCAACCTGAAAGCGCACATGAATCTTATTAATTATAGCTAACTGCTCGTCAATGAAGAAGTTACGGACTCTACAATAATCCAAGTTTCTCTGAGGTGGTTTTAGCAGTGATCTGACATGAGAGGTTCAGCTGAGGGCATTGTTAAGTGAGACGCCGAGAGTTTCAGTACTTTTGGAGATGGCAATATTAGTAGCAATGAAGATAATATACGAATCTGACAATATCTGTCTATTAGTTCATTGTATAGATTTGGTTTTACTAGCATTAAATGAGACAATGTAGTTATGTCCCTATTCATTGATCGTAGATAAGTGTTGATTTATGGAGATGGCTGTACTGAGTTGAGAGTTATAGATATTAGACTTTGTAAATGGGTGTTTGAGTGTGAATGAATTGTGAAGTGTTGAGTCATCTGCATATGAATGGATAGGTGACAGATAGATCATTAATATGAACGAGGAACAGGATTGGTGCTAGAACTGATCCCCGTGGCACACCGGTACTAACTGAGTGGAAATTGGAATATACATCATCTACTTTTATTTTTCTGTCACTGAGATACGAGGAAAGCAGAGGAACAGACGCTAGTCCATAGCAAGGGAGTTTGGACAGCAAAGAACGGTGCCACACTCTGTCGAAAGCCTTATAAATATCAAGGGCTACTGCATGAGTTTCTCCACGTAGGTCGATTGATTGATGGATGGTATGAGTCAGGGGATTGGGTATGTCAATGGTGGAATTTTCGTGACGAAAATCATATTGTCTATCACTAACAAAGTTGTTGGATTCAAGATGTTTAACTATGTACTTATTGATTAAATTTTCAAATACTTTAGGAAGAGAAGATGTAACAGCTATTGGTCTGTAATCAGAGGGGTCAGAGGAACTTCCTTTCTATGGATATTGGCTTCTTTCCATGATCTGGGGAATGAAGAAGTATATATGCTAGAATAATTGAGCTACAACAGAGGCAAGTTCTGGGGAACATTTTTTCAAAAAAATTGGTGGAATTCCAGCTGGACCTGGAGCTTTGTTGGTTGGTAAATTGTCGTGGATGGATTTCACATATCTTGTTTGTATTTTAAGTGGAACAATTTCAGGAGAGTCAAGTTCTAGTACTGGGATGTTCTGGCTGACTTCCTCTATGATAGAATGTCTGGCAAATGTACTGGCAAAAATATTGGCTTCCCATGCGGGTCATTTGTAATGTTTCCATTTGAAGATTTTAATGGGGGAATGGGAATGGAAGATGACTTGTTAAAGTTATTATTGAAAAAAATGAGCGCTGACCAGAATACTTTATTGGCTTTAGGGTTGTTAAGTAGTTTTGGTGCTTGATTTTGGAGAAAGTTTGATTTAACGAGATTTAATACAGCTTTTACATGGTTTCTAGCAATTTTAAATTGATAGTGTGATTCAGATGTTTCATATTTTAAGTAAGAGTTATATGCCAATGACTTTGGGCTGTTGCTCTGGCACAGTTGCTATCAAATAATTTTGGAAAGGTCAATCTTTTAGTGAACTATTGACTTGGTATGAATAAATCCATACCAGCTAGTATTAAGTTGCAAATGTGGGACTGGGTAGAACTGGGATCATTAGAGAAGAAAGACTGTCATGGAATGTCAGCAAGATAATTTCTAAATCCATCCCAGCTTGCCGTATCAAAGTGCCATCAGGTCACCCTGACATGTTTAGAACGGGGATGTTTGGGGGGCTAATTAATGGGGCTTTGATGAGATTGTGGTCAGAGAATCCAAGTGGTGACAGTACGTCTCTCCTGTACTGATCCGGATTATTTGTCAGGAATAGATCCAAGAGATGGGCATTATGGTCAGGATTATCTGGTGGCCTATTCTGGTTGGTTGCTTTACCAACTACGTGGGATTAAACGATTCTACAAACAGCTCGCACTCTACAGTAGACCGGCGTCATCAGTCCTGGCAGAATGCAATAACCATTCAACTTTATATACATTAAAATCACACAAAATGATAATTTCGGTGCTAAGGGCAAGGTGAAGGTTACTAAACTGTGTGGATATGGAGTCAAATACACTGGGTTCTGAAGAAGCACTGGGGGAGCAACAGACTACACAGATATATTTGGTAATATTTAGATAATTTACTTTATACAATGTGAATCAAAGTTAGTTGAAGTGAAGTTTAAGTGTCAACTGCATATTGAAATATGATATAGCAACAGGTGCCACCCTTGTTACGGAAGTTTGTGAGGAGATGATAACCAGGAAAACACAATGAATATATATATATATATATATATATATATATATATATATATATATATATATATATATATATATATATATATATATATATATATATATATATATATATATATATATATATATATATATATATATATATATATATATATATATATATATATAAATGGGTGGTCCTTATTTTCGAAGCTGTAGATTGTTTATGAGCCACCCCTTACTTTTGTTCCTCTTGATACAAAAACCCTCCATGTAAAATTTGAGTCTTCCACTGTTTTATTTACTGGTGCCTGGACACAGAAGTTCACACTCTGTGCCATTTGGGCTTAATACCCTGCGGGCGCACCTAGGTCCCCCTTAGAGTGTAAGTATTAGCCCCTAGTTGAGGTGATGTCTTGGGAACAGATCCCCCACTCATTGTTGCCTAGTTTGAGAGGTCATGGTTCCCTTTTGAGTTTCTGGGAATCACTGACAATGAGCCTGTATGAGCCGCATTGGGAATTGCCACTGCTCCTCATCTTTGGCAATGACAGGGAGTGCAACTCTTCACTCAGCGAGGTTGTTCGTGACTTTCAGTGACTGGATGCATTGCTTAGCTTTCTTGTACTCATCTCATTCAACCCACGCGAATGGGTCGACATCCAGGAACCCATTGGAAGAGTCAAGGAAGAACGGAAGGCAGCGAGTGGTGCTCGTTACGAAATCAGGGAGGTTCTTCACTCAAATGACAGCCATATACAGCACCTGATTCCTTCTCTTCTCAAGCTCACCATCCTCCTTGTTCTCCAGAGCTGTGACCATGGCCCTCTTCGTTTCCAAGTCGAGGGATTCGTCAAAGAATGTCAGGGCATCCAGGTCCTCAGAGAGGTATCAGCGATGAGGACTGCAGGCCTTCACAGCAGTGGATGAGAAGTCTAATTCAGTGTAGTCCAGGACGTCTTGAAGAAACCTGAGGTCGTTCAGAGAAACAGATGCGGCAAGTGGTGCTGTGAACCAGTATGGGACGTAAATCATGACGGCAAATATGACAAACCACACGAATGTGGCAAGCTCCAGCACAGTGAGCTTCAACTGCCTGTGGAAGAGGTAAATCATGACTGAGTAGATGATTTTGGCCATCTAACAGGAAGGTGGTAGGTGCCAGGCCACAAAATGTGGAAGCCACAAGGAGGAACTCCACTAAAGATGATCACTGTAAGCTCGACCAACTCCCAGTAATTTTCCCGTGGCTGTTGGGCAATGACTTGAAGATGACATAAGGTGATGACCTCGCCACAATGTGTAGGAAGGTTGACGAGCAGTTCTAAGCAATCAACAGCAATGGAGGTCCATCCCTGCTTGAAACGCTTGAAGGGGGGATGTCCAGCCCTAATGTGATGATGCTAGTGCAAACTGTGAAGACTTTCTGGATGATGATGTCACTGATGTGCTTCTTGCAGGGGAGTGCTGAGGAGTGCATGCCCCAGAGCGAATTCCAGTGTTGCTAGCTGTTGTGTCACAGGTCATATTTGGTACCAAATCCACCAGGTCCCATTCTTGCAGGGTAGCGAAGATTACCTACACCATGTAAGCTCCTGTTCCTGAATACAGTTTGGGGATGTTCAGCAGCTTCACAATTCCCTCTCCAGACACCAAGATAGGTAAATATTTGAACTTTTCTTGGCCAGGTTCATCAACAACCAACTTACTGCCCCAGTGAATCATGGGGGGAACACCAGGCTTGAAGGATGAGCGCAGAGTTACCGCCTGTTCGCCACAAGCCTTGTTTTGCCCTCCATGGATGCTCTGCCAGATGAAAGCCATAATTAAAGGATCCTTGCCATACACAGATGTTGCAGCAGCCAAGATGTGGACAGCATTGTGGCTGCTGGTCTTCATGTGATCCAGAGCATCTAATGCTTTCGTAACGAGCACCACTTGCTGCCTTCCGTTCTTCCTTGGCTCCTCCAAAGGGTTCCTAGATGTCGAACCATCTGTGTGTGTTTTTTTTTTTTTTTTTGTATGCGAAGAACAAGGAACCAAAGGCCATGAGCCCGCAGTAACAGTTCCCTCCAAGAGAAAAACAAAATACAATAGAGAGCCAAATTCAAGATCCGATCATTTTGAGATGCCTGGACACACTGCGTTTGAAAGACTGGAGATCATAGGCAGCAGGAAATACAGACAGAGGGAGACAGTTCCAGAGCTGACCTGTTGCATAAATGAAAGACTGGGAGTAATGGTTAACTCTTGCATTAGAGAGTTGGACAGAAAAGGGATGAGAGTTTGCTGCCAGACGGGTGCTACACGCCCGTCGTAGAGGTGGGGGATTGCAAGCAGACAGTTCAGAGGAGCAGTGACCATTAAAGTAGCGATAGAAAAGAGATAAAGATGCAACAGTGCGGCGAAGAGACAGAGGTTGAAGGGAGTCAGTAAGAGGAGGAGAGTTAATGAGATGAAAAGCCTTTGACTCCACCCTATTGAGAAGAGCTGTATGTGGGGAGCCTCCCCACACGTGAGAGTTGTACTCCATACAGGGGCGGATAAAACCCCTGTATAGAGTCAACAATTGTGCAGGGGTAAAGAAAGAGCGGAGTCGGCTTAGCACACCCAATCTCTTGGAAGCAGATTTTACAAGAGATGTAATATGATCTTTCCAAGATAAGTCCCGAGTAAATGAAACCCCAAGCATGTTCAAGGATGATGCAGGATTAAGCTGAATATTATTAAACATTAGTGGGTATACTTGTGGAAGATTTTGTCGGGTTGATAGGTGTAAGAACTGAGTCTTAGATGCATTAAAGACAACCATATTTTTTATACCCCAGTCAGAGATATGAGCCAAGTCAGACATTAGGTGTGCCATAGCCTCATCCCTTGTTTGCTGAAGTAACTGTTGAGATGGGCGTTGCGGGAACCAAATGGAAAGGTGAAGGGTGGAGTCATCAGCGTATGAGTGGATAGGGTTAGATGTACAGCTTAGAAGATCATTGATGAATAAAAGGAAGAGAGTTGGTGATAGGACAGAGCCCTGAGGAACACCACTGTTGATAGATCTAGGAGAAGAACGATGGCCGTCTACAACAGCGGCTATAGAACGACCAGAAAGGAAGCTAGCGATGAAGGCACAGATAGAAGGATAGAAACCGTAGGAGGGCAGTTTGGATTTTTAAAGATTTATGCCAGACTCGATCGAAAGCCTTTGAGATGTCAAGTGCAATGGCAAAGCTTTCGCCAAAGTCCCGAAAGGAGGATGACCAGGAGTCTGAAAGGTAGGTGAGAAGATCGCCAGTGGAGCGTCCCTGACGGAACCCATACTGACGATCGGAAAGAAGGTTGTGATAGGAAAGATGCCTTAAAATTTTTCTATTAAGAATTGACTCGAAATCTTTTGAAATACAGGACATTATAGCAATTGGACGATAGTTGGAGGGTTGGGAGTGGTCACCCTTCTTTGGGACTGGCTGAATGAGAGCAAACTTCCAGCAAGAAGGAAAGGTACAAGTTGACAGACAAAGGCGAAAGAGTTAGCCTAGGCAGGGTGTAAGCACAGAAGCACAGTTCTTGAGAACAACAGGAGGGACCCCATCAGGCCCATATGCCTTGTTAGTACTGAGGCCAGTGATGGCAGAAAATACATCAACTGAAGAAATTTTAATGTCAGCCATGAGGAAGTCAGAGGGGGGAAGTGATGGAGGAACAGCACCGGAATCGTCTAAGGTGGAATTGGAGGAGAAAGTCTGTGCGAAGAGATCTGCTTTATCAGTAGAAGAAATAGCTACAGAACCATAAGAGTAGAAAAGAGGAGGGAAGGATGATGAGGTAAAGTTGTTAGAAAGATTTTTGGCAATGTGCCAGAAGGAGAGGGAAGAATTCGAGTTGGAGAGTTGACAGCATTTAGTATGGATGAAATTATTTTTAGTAGAGCGAAGAACAGACTTAGCACGATTCCGGGCAGAAACGTAAAAATCATGTGATTCAGGGGTGGGTTGGCTCTGGTGCCTTTTGTAGGCCTTCTCCTTGTTGCGGACAGCATTAGAACAAGCGTGATTAAACCAAGGCTTTCTTGCGTTAGTCAAAGGATATGAGAAAGGAATGTATGCTTCCATGCCCGAGAGAATAACCTCCGTAATGCACAAGGCACACTCAGATGGCTCATGGCCATGGAAGCAATAATCATTCCAGGGAAAATCAAAGAAGTACTGCCTGAGGGCCTCCCAGTCCGCGGCTCCAAAATGCCACAGACGACGTTTCCCTGGAGGGTCCACAGGCCGTACCGGAGTGATAGGACAGGTTAAGGTAATAAGGTTGTGATCGGAGGAGCCCAACGGAGAGAAAAGATTAACAGAGTAAGCAAAAGGATTAGTTGTGAGGAAGAAGTCAAGTATGTTGGAGCTCTCTCCAAGGCAGTCAGGGATACGGGTAGGGTGCTGTACAAGCTGCTCTAGGTCATTAAGGATAGAAAAGATGTAGGCTTGTTCACCAGGTGGATCCGTGAAAGGAGAGGAGAGCCAAAGGTGGTGGTGAACATTGAAATCTCCAAGAATGGAGATTTCAGAGAAAGGAGAAATGGACAGAATGTGTTCCATCGTAGAAGTAAGATAGTCGAAGAATTTTTGATAGTCAGTAGAATTAGGGGATAAGTAAACAGCACAGATATCTTTAGTCAGAGAATGACAGGAAAGCCGAAGCCAGAGTGTGGAGAATTCAGAAGAATCAAGTTCAGGAACACGAGAGCAAGATAAGTCGTTGCGTATGTATACACAACAGCCACCTTTGGCTTTGAAATGACTATAGAGAAAGTAGGAGGATACAGAAAAGGGTTTGCTGTCAGTTGCCTCAGACAGCTGAGTCTCCGTTAGAAAAAGAAGGTGAGGTTTAGAGGAGAAGAGGTGGTGCTCAACAGAACGAAAGTTAGATGAAAGGCCGCGAATGTTGCAGAAATGAAGAAGAAGAGAGTCAGACAGTGGTTCCAGGCACCTCGAGATGATTACAAAAAGGCTAAGCAATGCGTCCAGTCACTGAAAGTCATGAACAGCCTCGCTGAGCAAAGAGCTGCACTCCCTGTCATCATCAAAGACGAGGAGCAGTGGCAATTCCTGTTCCAGCTCAGACAGGCTCATTTTCAATTATTCCCAGACACTCAAAAGGCAACCACGACCTCTCAGTTTAGGCAACAGTGAGTGGAGGATCTGTTCCCAAGACATCACCTCAACGAGGGGCTAATACTTAAACAGTAAGGGGGACCTAAGTGCGCCAGGGGGGTATTAAGCCCAGATGGCACAGAGTGTGAATTCCTGGGTCTTTGGGGCACCAGTAAATACGACAGTGGAAGACTGAAATTTTACACGAAGGGTTTTTGTACCAAGAGGAACAAAAGTGAGGGGTGGCCAACAAAAAATCTACAACTTCAAAAATTAAGGACCACCCTAATAATATATATATTTATATATATATATATATATATATATATATATATATATATATATATATATATATATATATATATATATATATATATATATACACACGCAAATGCTTATAGAGACCGTGGGATTGACTACTAAGTTTCGACATTTAAGGAGGATGACCAGCCTCACTTGCCCCCAAGTGGCATTCCTTAGATGGAAACCCTTACAGGCCCCATCCGGTTGAAGTATCGTAACCTACTACACCACAAGGCATCATCTGGTTATATGGTCACCACCCACGGCAGTAAATGATTTCCTGGGATACGGGAAATCCTTTGGTTTGTCACTCACTGTTGAGAGAGAGAGAGAGAGAGAGAGAGAGAGAGAGAGAGAGAGAGAGAGAGAAACCTGGCACCAACATAACTTTTCAAAAATTATGGCTAACGTTTCAAAGATAATTACTGCATAGTTAGGATTATACATACACATCAGTACAGAAAAGGAGAATAGGAGGAAGCCAGCTGAGGTGGCGAAGGCGCACATGATGGTGCCAGCGCCAAACACCAAGCTGAACACAAAGCTCACATTCCTCCAGCCAAACTCCTTCACCAGCGGGCTCATCATGAACGTGAAGCAGCACGATATTACCATTCCCAGGTTAAGGATCCACGCCGTCACAGTCGATGAAGTCCCCATCTCCAACAGGAAGCCCGAGAATAGGATCCCAAAACTGAAGTACGGGATGGATGACATAAACTGAAATGGACCAATCACATGTTTATTTAGTTTGACAGGATGGAGAGGATGGAGAATGATAGACTGGCTAGATTAGTGTATGTGAGGTGTGGTTGGGGGAGGAGGGGAGGAGGAGGAGGAGGTCAAGGATGAGATGGATGAACGGAATGGAGTGCTATATGAGAAGGAGGGAGTGTGAGTTGGAAGCAGAGAAGTCAAATGGTAGAGAACAAGGCGACATGGAGGCGATTTGTTTGCGGTGAACCCTTACGGGATTAAGGTATTTGGCAACAGATATATATTATATTCACAGAGTTTGCAGAAGTCTAACAGGAAATACCGTGGTTCTCCAATTAGCTAAAATGTTGGATGTTTATTTGCTTACTCATACCATTGACAAATATGCCCTTTAACCCGCCGCTCCTCTAGATGCGGATTTATGCTAAACAATTGCTCACAAATTTTAATAACAAACCTGGATCACATGGTCATACTTGAACCTTGATATGCAACACGACATGATTTTGCATCACCCGGGCAGATACACGCCGCCATACCTCCCTGCCCCCTCATCCTCCTTCCTACTTTCCCCTCTTTGCTCTTCCTCCTCTCTTCTCTTCCTCCTCCCTTCCTCCTTCTTATTCAAGTTGTCCCATGGCATTATGTAACTGCCTTAATTTCATATAAATTACACTTGGAACAATAATTATAACTGATTCTTTATTATGCCTGGAGACAGATCATGATGAGCAGTACCATTTCTCTTTTAAAGATTAATGATCCTAACAAACCACAAAGCCAGCCAGGAGACAGGACGTGTGTGCTGGGCAATCCCCAGGTCCTGTCCTCCCCTCTTTCTATTTTTTAACCAGCTCATGCCGCACTGACCGGGCTAATGTATGGCCTGGCCTGCACTATATGTGCAGGAAATCTTTAAACGAACGAACGAACGAACTCAGAAAGTCGAGGTAGTGGAGGACATAGTGTTTTCCATTTTTTCTCCCATTTTGGGGCATATTTCAAACATTCTTTTCATTCTTGTAGCCTTCATCAGTAATATATGACGACAAAAAAATTTATATAAAAAATTCCAGTGCCATGCCAGAGATGTGTTGGAGCAACATTATACATTCTAAAAGCAGTCCTTTCTCTATCTAATATAATATAGCAGTAGCCGTGTGTGTGTGTGTGTGTGTGTGTGTGTGTGTGTGTGTGTGTGTGTTGTGTGTGTGTGTGTTTATGTGTGTGTGTGTATTTTGGGCAGCCGAAACTACACATTCAAATTGCACCAAAATTGGCAAAAAAATCGCAAAAAAATCGCTGATGTGAAAAAACTTGGTCCCATCACGATTGAAAAACTTTTACTATATTTAATGAGCGATCACATTTTGACCAA
Source organism: Coenobita brevimanus (assembly GCF_032717465.1). Lineage (NCBI taxonomy): Eukaryota > Metazoa > Arthropoda > Malacostraca > Decapoda > Coenobitidae > Coenobita > Coenobita brevimanus. Next base: position 31,493,032 of record NC_137057.1, read on the forward strand.
AAAATGCTGCTCCCGAACCCCAGCATAGGATCTCTTTAGAAAATTTTACCCAGAGGTAGAACTGAAATAAACGTGGGTTTCATTCCCGAAGCTCCAAATAACACGATCAGTTGGTTAGCTGCAAAAAATCCAAGTGACATCGTAACACTAGACCAGCATATAAACGCGAGAGCCCTCCGCACGAGGAAGTGCGAGGGGCCCAAAGGGCCCACGAGCACTTGTCAAATATACTATAGCAGTAGACGTGGGTGTGTGTGTGTGTGTGTGTGTGTGTGTGTGTGTGTGTGTGTGTGTGTGTGTGTGTGTATTTTGGGCAGCCGAAACTACACATTCAAATCTCACCAAAATTGGCACAAAAATCGCAAAGAATTCGCTGATGTGAAAAAACTTGGTCCCATCACGATTGAAAAACTTTTACTATATTTAATGAGCGATCACATTTTGACCAAAAAACACTACTCCAGGCGCCCGGCATAGGATCTCCAATGAATTTTTTGCCCACAGGTATAACTAAAACATATTACAGCAGCAACAGAGGCTTCTGCAGGAGCAAGTGCGAGGGGCCCGAAGGGCCCATGAGCACTTGTAAATATGGCTAAGTGGGCAGAGCATGTCAACCACTCGTATGAGAATCCTCCTTTATTTCCTTGATATGAAGTCAGTTTCATCAACACTTGACACAAACTCTCACGGGCAGCCAGGAACAGATATAACCTCCTAAAGTGAACTACTTCCGATCGGTTGAGGTGTCTGATTATTACAAGAAAACCCAGATTACATAGCCATATGCAATCTTCAAATGCTGACAAACTTCCAGGTCGATGAAAACAGCCTGAATCCCCCTTCTCCCACTGGCAAGTCACACTCAGCCTTTATCTGACATTGAGAAAGGTGCATTAAACATATTGCTCCCACAGAGACTATAGAATGAATATTTATATTTACAAATAATCCGTGCTATTATGTAGCAAGTGTTACTCAGATCGCTCTTGGTCGTGACCAAAGTTTTTGCAGTAAAAAATTTTAGTTTCATTATCATTTTCCTTCTTTTCTTGTACCGACTGCATTATATGGGGCTGAAACATGGAATATGGGTGCAGCAGAGAGGAAAAGTTTGAATGTAATGGAGATGAGGTGTCTGAGGAGTATGTGTGGAATGACACATATGGATCGAGTGCGAAATGATGAAGTGCGAAGGAGAACTGGAGTTGTTCGGGAGATGGCTGGTAGAGTTGAACAGAGGGTGTTGCGATGGTTTGGGTATATGGAGAGAATGGATAATGAGCGACTGGTGAAAAAGATGACTAGATCTGATGTGAGAGGTGTAAGGCTGAGAGGAAGACCACGAATAGGATGGATGGACAGTGTGAAGAGAGCGCTGGATGCGAGAGGGATGTCTGTTGAGCAAGGAAGAGTGGCTGTGCGTGACAGATATAAATGGTGAGAAATTGTGAATGAATAAGTGATGACGCAGCCCTGAGGGGATATTCTCCCGCATTTGGTCTGATCAGCTAGTCAGGTCAGGTGCAGGTAAGGGGATGAGTCTGTTATGATGTGGCAGGGGTTAACCAGCTCTGATGTCGGGCCCTGCTGCGGATGTCACTGATTGCATTGCGCAGTTGACCCTTGTGCGGTGTGGTGTGGTGAGGATCTGTCCGTTCTCCCCTTTGGGGCTAAGATGCGAATGAATGTGTTTGAATGGATAAGTAAATGGGGAGTGTGTCGTCCTGTCTCGGCTACCTCCCTTTCCATGGGGGAAGCAGACTAGGTATATAGATATCTTGTAATGAGTGACTGTATGGGACATGCCACTATATCACTGCATTATTTAAACAGTGACAAGGCAAAGAAATTGGTGGTGCAAGTAGTATTAAGATAATGTGCGAAAATCCGTATGCACCAAGGTACCAACGATGTCAATTAGTATGAGTCAGTGTCAAGGAATTTGCAAGATCTTTAAACCAGACTTGACCTGTATTGGCATTTATCTGCATATCTCTGCGTGATTTTTCTTTAATTCCACGGTATTTCTGGTTGATATATATTTTTTTTTTTTCCAGAGAAGAGGTAAATTATTAAATTGGACTTCTATCACCAACAAATTAAGGAAAACGAACACGAGGAACATGACCACCAATTACATATATATATATATATATATATATATATATATATATATATATATATATATATATATATACAATCAAAGTCTTTTACTCAGGAATGCAGGTGACATAGGGAGTTCCGGATTACCGAAAATTCTGGACTGGTGGACGGGACCTGTGAAGAGCCCCCTAAACACCCCCATTAATAAATTAAGTAAAATTCCAGTAATACGATTGTATTTTTTTTCATCTTACCCATCAAGTGTAGTGCAGTTGTAGGTGTGTTGCAAGTGTACTGCAGGTAAATTCAAGGCATAAGCAGTGTAGTAATCCAAGTTAATCCTAAGGGCCATAGGTACAGTACTGTACCGTACTCCACCTGTGTATACAGTGCAGTACAATAACAAACAATATTTCACTTGCACAGTAACTTACTTTTACTTTATCGGAACTTATTTTATTCACTTCTGTCCTGTACTTGGTGGGGTTGTGGGAGCCATCAATAGTCCCAGTACGCGAGAATCCGTGAAAATTCCGAGCGTAATCCACACTGGGAGAGGTACAGTCAGGGAAAGTTCCGCATTACCCACTGTTCGGAGCATTGGTGGTCAGCGAATAGTCACGAAGCAGCAGCCACACCCCATCTGTCTGGTAACTGTGAGTGGGAGGGAGGGTGGACGGGGTTGAGGGATTTGGCGAGTTGATCACGTTTACTGGTAAAGGTATGCTTCTATGCCTTCGTTTTGTAATGATCGATTGGAATGATAGTTACAGAGACTGATCTTACAATTAGGAATTCTTGTCATTCTGTCTAGAGGAAAACGAAAAACCTGTTAATCGTTCATATAGATTTTTTTTATTATTATTATTATTATTACACACTACCGAAGACTCTACGTTCGAGATGAATAATTACCAGAATCAATCAATCAATCATTTCCTGTGGCACCCTCGGGGATGCATAGGGCCTCGATGAACTCACACCACCACATCCTATCTTGTGCTAACTCCTCAAGATCTCCCCAACACTCATCTCCAGCTTCCCGTCTCATTGTCCTCACCCACGTCTCTTTTGGCCTTCCTCTACCTCTCCTACCAGGTGCCACCCACCCTGGTGTACCTCGTACTATTCCCTGTCTCCTATACACATGTCCTAGCCACTTCCATCGTGAGAATCTAACATATTCATCGATCGGCTGCACTCCCGTTATTTCTCTAATTCTACTATTTGTTATCCTTTCCCACCACTTAACTCCTAATATTCTTCTAAGTGCTTTATTTTCAAACACCAAGAATTTATTTTCCATAGTCACTGTGCTGTACCAAGACTCGTGTCCATAAATTAAGATACTCCTAACCATTACCTTATAAAGTTTGATTTTTGTATGCACAGAGAAATTGTTATTATTCCAAATATTTTTAAGCATTCCCATTGCCTGATTAGCCTTCTTTAACCTTTCCTCGAATTCAAAGTTCAAAGAACCATCCTTGGCTAAATAAGTACCTAAATATTTAAACCTATCAGCTTGCTTTTACAACCATACCTCCAATTACACATTCCTGCGCATTTTCCATATTCATATTGATTATTTCAGTTTTTCCACAATTAATAACCAAACCCACCTTGCGACCTTCACTCACCAAACAGTCCAACACTCTCTGCATCTCTTCTGGCCCATCACAAATCAAAACTATATCATCTGCATAATCTAAATCCAAAAAGTTTCCTGTTCTCTCCCCAAAGTATACCTGCACCGGTTTCTGTTCCAACACGTTTCATAATGTAATCAATGACCAATATAAATAGTAAAGGCGATAGAACACCACCTTGAATTACTCCGGACTTGACTTCAAACGAATCACTCAGACAACCATCAACCATCACTTTACAAAATGTGTCCTCATGCATGTTCATAATGACCCTCACAAACTCCTCTGGTATTCCATAATGTCTCATGATCTTCCCCATAGACTCTCTCGAAACACTATCAAAAGCCTTTTCAAAATCAACAAAACAAAGACTTAACGGTACTCTCATTTCATTAACTTGCTGCATCAAATGCCTAACTATAAAGATCTGATCATTGCAACCACGTCCCTTTCTAAAACCAGCCTGTTCATCCAGAATAACAGTGGAAATGTTTGTAGGCGGATGTTTACATTGCGATGACAGGATAAATAAATAAACAAATAAGAATTAATATATATATAGATAGATAGATAGATAAATAGATAGGTAGATAGACAGACAGGTAATATAGTGGATTTGTTTTCGAGTCAACACAGAATATAAATATATGTTATATCGTTACGAATATCTCCTGGGGAAACGTCTCATGTTAGAGAGGGAATGAAAGCATTCAAATCTCTGTCCGAACCTAGCAATCTTCCATAACTATCCTAACAACACTAACTATATAGATATTAACGAAATTTTTCTTATAAAATGTTAGCATCATATTGTCATCTACCCTTACTAAAGTATCTCAAACACGCCGTCCAAGTCATACACTACAGACCTACACTTGATTCCTAATTTATCACTAAACCCTCCTCTGCCCTGATCCCCCGCCTTCCCCTCCTTCACACTCACAGTTACCAGACACTTGACGTCTGGCTCCCGCTTCACATTCGCCTGTCTCACATTAGTGTTTCGGAGGTGAGTAATGCTGAACTTTCCCTGACTGTACAATGGCAGACTACAGGCAGGGCTACATCAGTGGCGTGGGTACAAAATGGACAATTCGGATAAACCGAACCGTCATTTTTTCCCCCTTGTTAGTGTGGAGTAAAAATTCCTAACCAACAGGCTTTCCAAACCATCAGACTCCAAATTAAAGGAATTTGACTTATAACACAGTAGAAAGGAAGAAAGTCAGAATGTGGAAACCCGTGTGGTGAAATGCTGAATCATGGAGGAGAGATAGTAGTAGAATGGATACATAAGATGTGCAGATTGGCCTGGGGGGAAAGTACTGTAGAGTCCCTGAGGATTGAAAGCAAGGAGGAGAAAAGACACGGAGTATTAACTCTTACAGGCAAACACGAGACAAGTGTACCGAGCTGGCTTGGTCAACAGATAGTATTGCAATTGCTGGTGTGTCGTCTGTTTGTTTACTTAATTTGAAATGCGAGACGCGAGGGGGCGTGGCAGTACAAATACACGGCTCCAAATGCTGGACACCGATGCCTTATTTGTGGAAAAACCGAAGAACTGGAACTTACCTTCTGTTTCAATTCCTCACAAAGGACAAAAAGAGGTGCATAAAACAAATGTGACAATTATGCGTAAACAAGTATACCACGGTGAGAAATGTAGGTGCAAATTAGGAAGTCACGACAGCTGAAACTGGGCCTCGGCACATATGCCTAAGATAGACATCTGTAGGGACTGCTATGCGTCATTACACATACAGGATACGTTGGGTATTGATATGGAACACGTCAACTTGCTGAAGTAACACCGCTGCATTTACAAAGCAGGGTATTATTTACTGGCCATCACATGATCAATATTTATTGACAGTATTCATATATTCTGCCCTATTAATGATCTTGTGAAAATGACAGTAAAGATGTACACCATCTGTTATTAAATTAAATTATTCGTATACCGATAACGGGAAATTACTATTACATGCAGGTAGGAACCATGCAATGAAATGCAAATTTTCCTAAACCACATGCGATATATACAGTATATATATATATATATATATATATATATATATATATGTGTGTGTGTGTGTGTGTGTGTGTGTGTGTGTGTGTTTTGTAACCAAAGAATGAAGAGTCAAGAAGATGGATATATATCTATTATCTATCTATCTATCTATCTATCTATACATATACATATATATATATATATATATATATATATATATATATACATATATATGTATATATATATATATATATATATATATATATATCTATACATATACATATATATATATATATACCCTTTTATAGCGAACTTCGGATATAATGACCCACCATTTCCAGAGCGAACTTCCACTGGATATAGCGACCGATGGTCAGTGTATGCGGCAGAAGTTCATGACCCACATTACCCAGATCGAACTTCTGCCTGAAATAGCAACCTTTGTTCAGTGTAGGCAGCGGAAGTTTGTGACCAGCGTTCCCTGAGCAAACTTCCACCAGAAATAGCACCTTTGGTCAGTGTATGCAGTGGAAGTTCGCATGCACCCAGCTCCCTTGACTGACCGTTGAGGGAGCGCCCGCACAATGAGTAATGTAGGCTAGCTAGATCACTTGGCTCACCCCTTTCTCAGTCTGGGTATTTCTCAGTCTGTGAGTATTATTCGCACCATCTGGTTCTCTCCCACCTTGCATCTCTTACGTGCGTGACCTCTCATACCACGTGTAACCTACCAACACTTCCAACCAATGGCAAGAATGGCTTCAGAATCAACAAGCCCTGCATCCTCAAGCATGAGGAAGAGGAAGATTCTCTTCCTGGCCGAAAAGTTTCAAATGATTAATGAGTTTGAGGAAGGGGCTACACGAAGTCAATTCCAGAATAGTACGACCTCAAGAAAACAACAGTTCATGACCTTATCAAGGGGAGGGAGAAAGTGAAGGAGGCCATGAATGCAGTGGAGGCCAGCAAGAAGGGGAAGGAACCGTACCGTAAGCGACAACTTCCCATGGAAAATCTTGACGAGGCAGTGTACATGTGGTATACGCAGGAGAGAGCAGAGGATGTTCCTGTTCTTGGTGTTAACATTCAACATGCGGTGCAAAGGCTTGCTGGTCACCTGGGCCACAACAATTTCAAGTGCAATAATGGTTGGCTGTGGAGCTTTAGGTGGTGTCACAACTTTGTAAATAAGGCAATAACAGGCGAGCTTCTCAGGGCCGACGCCGATGCAGTGGATCCCTTCATAAACCACTTTCATCATCTGAAGGAGGAGGGCCTCAATGACTTCCAAATCTACGGTGCTGACGAAACTGGTCTTTTTTGCAAGGCACTCCCGCAAAATATGCAGGCCTCCAAGACAATCAGCAGTACTCCGGGGAGGAAGAGTGCGAAGGACCGCATAGTGATGTTGGCGTGTGCAAATGCCAATGGGTCCCACCACCCGAAGCCAGTCGTACCAGTCGTTGTGGGTAAGAGTAGGAAGCCCAGGGCTCTGAAAGATATAATGGAGAAGCTTCCTACAGAGTACCACAGCAACCCTTCTGCCTGATTTACCCAGGAGATAATCACGAACTGGTTTCATAACAGTTTTGACCCCTCCATTCGGCAGCACCAGGCCTTGTTTGGCATCAGTAAGGAGGATGTTATGGCTGTGCTCCTCCTGGACAACGCCCCAGCCCACCCTTCCACTGTGAAATTGTGTTCAAAGGATGGGAAAATAAAGGCAATATTTTAACCTCCTAACACGACTGCTCTACTTCAGCCCATGGACCAGGGGGTCATAGAAAGTGCGAAAAAACATTATTGGAATATTTACCTGGACCAGTGCTCAGTCGTGACAGAGGATGGGATGGAGGAGGAGGGATATGTGGACACCAGGGGGAAGAAGACACTTGACAATTTTAAGAAATATAATATCAAGGATGCAGTTCTGAACTGGGCAGAGGCTTGGAGGAAAGTGCCAGTGACTACTCTCTGCAATGCATGTTGTAACTTCCTAAAACCCCCCAAGACTCCAGGCCAGAAGTCAGATTTCGAGAGGTTGGAGCCACCAAAGGCAGACGAAATGTTGGCTGCAACTGGCCAAGGCTCCATCCCTGCAGAAGGGGTGGAAGAGTGGCTAGAGGAGGATGGTGGTCTGCCTGGATACCACCACCAGATAGTCTATCTATCTCTATCTATAGCCCGACGCCCTAATCCCGCAAAGGGTGGCCGCAGACAAAACGCCTCCAAGTCACTCTGTCACCCACCATTTGACTCCCCTTCCCAACTCACCCCCCCCTCCCTCATATACCTCTCAACTCCATCCCTCCACCTCATCCTCGGTCTACCCCTCCCTCTCCCTCCCTCCATCTCACCTGCATACACCCTCTTAGTCAGTCTTTCATTCTCCATTCTCTCCACATGTCCAAACCACCTCAGTGTATTTCTCCTAATCTTTTCAACCACATCCACATCTACCCCACAACGTTCCTTCACTTCTTCATTCGTCAACCTGTCCCTCCACGTCACTCCACATGCTCCTCTCAAGTAACTCATTTCCACTGCTCTCACTCTTGACTTGTTCCCCTCTTGCAATGTCCACGCCTCGCTTCCATACGTCAGGGTAGGGATCACAATACCATCATGCAGTGACTTCTTACCTTCCATACTCACCTCCCTATTTCTCATCACTGCTTTCAGTGTACCAACAACCTTTCTTCCCTGCTGTACCCTTTCACGTACTTCATCCCCCAAAGTTCCATCCTTACTCATCACACTACCCAAGTACTTGAATGCACTCACATTCTCCATATCCTCACCATCCCACCTCACTGCACACTCTGTGACTTCATTCCTCTCAAACACCATAACTTTACTTTTGTTTACATTAACTTTCAGCTTCCTCCTCCTACACACTGTCCCAAATTCATTCACCAAACCTTGCAACTCCCATTCATCTTCACTCAACAATACTGTATCATCAGCAAACAGCAACACCGGAAGCTTCCAAATCTCACCCTCATTCATTAGGGCCACCCCCACATCCACTGCCCTACCTTGTACCTCCTTTACAACCCCATCCATATATATATTAAACAGCCATGGCGACATTACACACCCCTGTTTCAGTCCCACATTGAGATCAAAGAACTCACTCAGCTCACCATCCACTCGCACCGTAGCCCTAGCTCCCTCGTACATACTCTTCACAGCATTCAACAATTTCCCCTCCACTCCATATATTCTTAATACCTTCCACATACCTTGCCTATCTATTCTGTCATAAGCTTTCTCCAAGTCCATGAAGGCAGCATACACTTTCCTTCCCTTCTCTAGATACTTCTCCACTAAACATCTTAGAACAAATATCTGATCTACACACCCTTTTCCCTTCCTAAATCCCCCTTGTTCTTCTCCAACTAGCTCCTCTGTCATATGCCTAACCCTATCAATGAGTATTCTACCATATATTTTACCAGTCACACTAAGAAGGCAAAATACCCCTATGGTTACCACATACTTCTCTCTCCCCTTTTCCTTTGTACAGAGGAACAATTATACCTGATTTCCAGTCCTCTGGAACCCTTCCCTCTTCCCAAGCCAATCTACACAACTTCCATATCCACTCCACAACAATCTCACCCCCATACCTAAGCATTTCACCACACACTCCATCAATTCCTGGGGCCTTTCCCAGCTTAATCTTCTTCATCGCTTCCACTACTTCCGACCTACTGATCTCTTCCTCCCTCCTCTCATCTCTTCTTCTCCCAGCCATTCCCCAACCACTTATACTCACACTGCTCTCACTCTCTACATTCAACAAATCCTCAAAGTGCTCCTTCCATCTCCTCAATTTCTCTCTCTTCTCCACCAACAATCTATTATTCCTATCTTTCACTCCCCTACTATTTCCCCTTTCACACTGCCTTACTTTCTTTACCTCCTTCCAAAACAATTTCTTACTCTCCCTCCATTTCACACTCAGATTCCTCCCAAACTCTTCATCCACTTTCTTCTTACTCTCCTTCACCAGTCTCTTAACCTCCCTTCTCCTGCTCACATATACCTCTCTCTTCTCTCTCTCATCTTCTCCCCTACCTCTACTCGCCAACCATTCACCATATGCCTTCTTCTTCTTTTGTTCCACAGCTCGTTTCACCTCATCATTCCACCATGCTGTCCCTTGCACACCCTTGCATCTCCTCCTCACTCCACAAACCACCTCACACGCTGCGCTTATCTCTTCCGTGAATATCTTACATACTTCTTCCACCCCTTCTATCTGCTCTAGCTCATACCTTCCCAATCTTTCTTCCACTATGCTCTTATACTCTGTCCTTTTCTCACTATCTTGCAATTTCTCCACTCTTCTCACAGATAGACGAGGAAATAATACAGGAACTGACCACGCCTGAACCACCTACAGAGGAGGAAGAGGAGAGGCCACGTGGGCCATCCCCCTCTGCTGCCATCGATGCAGCAGACCCACTCTTGGCCGTCGCAGAGGACATTGGTGGCTTTCTGGGGAAGAATTATGAACTCCTCAGACGGATTAGGCTGGACCTAATGAGAAGAAACCAGGCCAGGCAAGTCCCGCAGAAAATTTCAGACTTCTTTAAGCCTGTCACCTCGCCTTCAGGAAAAAAAAGAAACATACTCTGTCAGAGACCTCGAATGTGTCTGTTGCTTCGACGTCCTCTGTAAGCCTTCCCAGCTTAGCTTCTGCCACCAGAACACCTTCCTCCCAGACACAAATGACACCAGAGCCACCAGAAATGATATTTGCTGAATATGTTGATGAATGAGTAAATAAAATGTCATGGAAAGTGTATATATGGTATATATAATAGTTCTGTACTGAAGTGTAAATATTGTTCTGAAGTGTTCAGTGTGTATTATTAAGTGTAAAAGTAAGTGTAGTGCCTTAGTGATACAGTAAAAATTTTTTTGGTGTGTACAGTGTCGTGTGTTCTGGTGTATAGGTGTACTGTGTGGTGCTCACATTTAAACTCCTCAGAAATCCACCCCTGCTTCCCTTCTATTCCTGTGGTGACTACAGCATCACTTCTTGGCACTTCCTGGCATGGTAAGTGTACAGTAACAGTACTACATTACATTGTAGGCATTGTATTTATATGTACATCTTCATACAGGATGGTATTTACTGTAGCCTACATGTACTGTACTGTGTGTGTGTGTGTGTGTGTGTGTATATATATATATATATATATATATATATATATATATATATATATATATATATATATACACGCAGAGAGAGTGAGAGAAAGCTGATTTCTACAGGGAAAAAGAAACATGAAATAGTCCAAGCACATGAGATATTTCGTGTTTCCTTTTTTTCATATGAATATTAGCATATTTATGAATCCCGTGTTATTGATTCATTCGCAGATAGATAGATAGGTAGATAGACAGATAGATAGATTCAAATATAGATAGACAGATAGATGATTGATAGAGAGATAGGCATTTAAGCAACGTTGGGTCTGGTTAGTACTTGGATGGGTGACCGCCTGGGAACACCAGATGCTGTTGGCATTCCTACGTGTCAAGTGGGGTTGGTGGAGGATTAGTGCCCCTCCCTGTAAAACAATTAACTCTAAGCCCTTGGCCACCCCGTTTGGGATACATGGCGTCTGGCAATGAATGAATGAAAGAACACTGTACAGTAGATGTATGTATGTAGGTATTTATTAATATACATATTTATTCCATTACGTGCACTAGTCCACAAACCCATCTTACTCAATCTTATTGATTTCCTGTACGGTACATTAAAGTTGACAAATCAAAATATTTTAACGTGTTTTATATGACCATTAGTCTGTACACTGTTTATATTCCAATGTAAATGTCATTACTCTTTGCGTTCATAATGGTATGATTTAAATTGCCATTTATGTCATACACTTGGTAATTGCCCTGCATGTGTGTATCGTAACACCTTAGGCATATCCAAATTGAGTTATTGTTTGTAGGCTACATAATGGTTACGAACCACATAAAAGCTTTCCCATACGTTGCTTGTTTTCATGACAAATTCCCGAAAGTATTATGTATTATGACATTCATTTATCTCCAGCTTCAGGAACATGTTAGCAGCATTTAACTTGTTCTCAAATGGTATGTTTCACACAGGAGGGGGTATTTATTGTTTTGCCAATATATCCACAGATATTTGGTAGAAGTGAATCTGAATACAATGGAAAGACTTTTTTTCTTCAGTTAAATCAACATGATACTTATGATTAACAGAGCTAAAACAACAATCGGCTATGGGTTTCTGTTTCTCATCTGAAATGTTTTCAGGATAATAATGTAACCTAACATGTATGTGGCGAGCTGTCCTATCCATTAGCAAATAAGCACACTATAATATTCTCGTCTGTATTATTAATACAATCATTATATTCCGAGTCGCAGACTTATATCATTGGTATGAATCTTTGTCGTCAAAATTCAATACTTGGGACACTATTCACCACCCACATGGTATCAATGGTGATAAAATGAACTTAATTTCACGTGGTAAGCCTATATCCTCCTGATTCATAATCTTTTTCTTTTATTTACGTTCTCCTTTATCTAGCTTGTGCACTAGATGGTGTGATGGTAAGGGTCTCGCAATTTTATCGTTGAGTCGTTACTCATTATCTTCTTTCCTCCATGATTGGAAGGCAGGTATAATTATTCTCCTGCACAAAGGAAAAAGGGAAAAAGATGTGTGTGTCAATCACAGGAGCATTTGTCTTCTTAGTGTAATAGGAAAAGTATATGGCATGATACTATTTGACAAAGTTAGAGAAATAAGAGAGAGATTAGCTAAAGAACAGGGATGTTTTAGGAAGGGAAGAGGTTGTGTAGATTAAATATTCATCCATAGGTCATTAGTGGAAAAGAGTCTAGAGAAGGGAAAGAAATTGTATGTAGCCTTCATGGATTTTGAGAACGCATATGACAGGTTGCACAGACAAGGAATGTGGAAAGTATTAAGAATATATGGAGTAAATGGGATGTTACTGAATGCCGGGAGGAGTATGTATGAGGGTGCTAAGGCTGCTGTGCGTGTGAATAGTAAAATGAATTTTCCTCTTTGAATGTTGGATTGAAACAGGGATGTGTCATGTCCCCATGGTTATTTAATCTGTATATGGATGGGGTTCTAAGAGATACAAGGTAGGGCAGTGGATGTTGGAGTGACCCTAATGAGGGTGGACAGTGTTTGGAAACTCCCTATACTTTTGTTTGCAGATGATACTGTATTGTTAAAAGAAGGCGAAGGGAAACTGCAAGGCTTGGTGAATGAGTTTGGGAGGGTGTGTAAGGAACTGAATCTAAAGGTGAATGTAAGGAAGAGTAAAGTTAAGGTCTTTGATAGAAACGAAGTCACTGAATGTACAGTGAGGTTGGATGAGGAGGAAATGGAAAATGTGAGTGCGCTTTAGTACTTGGGTAGTGTGATGAGTAAGGATGGAAGTTTAGAGGGTGAAGTGCTTGAAAGGGTAAAACAGGGAAGAATGATTACCGGTTCTTTGAAAGCAGTGATAAGGAACAGGGAAGTGAGCATGGAAGTAAAAAAAGTCGCTGCATGACAGTATTGTGATACCATCTAAAATGTATGGAAGTGAAGCTTGGACTTTGCTGGAGGGACACAAGTCAAGAGCGAGAGCAGTGGAAATGCGTTATATGAGAGAAGCATGTGGAGTTACGCGGAGAGACAGACTAACAAAGGAGGAAGTGAATGAGCGTTGTGGTGTAGATGTGGATATGACAGAAAGCGTTAGGAGACAATCACAGATGTGGTTTGGCCACGTGGAAAGGATGGAGAGCGAAAAGCTAACGATGAGAGTGTATGCGAGTGAGGTGGAGGGGGGGAAAGGGAGAGGGAGGTCGAGGATGAGATGAAGGGATGGAGTGGAGAGGTATATGAAAGAGAAGGGAGTGACCTGGGAGCAAGGCAGTGAAAGAGCGTTGGACAGGGTGACATGGAGGTGATTTGTTTGTGGCCACCTCTTACGGGATTGAGGCATCTGGGAATAGATAGACTGATAGACAGGAAACCAGTCCTCACCATCGATCATTTGTAACAAGCAAAAACAGAGTCAGCGTCGAAACTATTTTTCTAAGACTTTTTTAACCCCTGAACTCCCAGAGTCCCTGCACGAGGGATTTTACTGGAAGGGTGCTAGGCGTACTGCCCTCCGCCTGTAGGCTCATAGTCGTAAAGCTCATAGGTCCCTACCCCGGGGTTCCCTTCTTTATTAAATGTTGAAAATGCCCAGTTCTGTCTCATACCGGGGACGTGGGGCACAAAGGAGTTAATACTGGTGGTGTTAGGAAAAAAATAATTTGTTTTCATTTAATCCTTAACTGCTTCCCTACAAGTGACCTTAGTTAAGCCTGGGGAAAGACATTATCTGGTAGGAAGCAAGCAAAAATACGACTGACGTCATTTTATTGAAGGGATTAATGGTAAGTAAAATAACTCAGAGTAATTGCCCATTGTGGCTTCTGTTATATCTTGGCACTAAAAACAGAAATATATCTATATCTATCTATCTATCTATCTATATATATATATATATATATATATATATATATATATATATATATATATATATATATATATATACAAAAATCATTAAAGACCAAGGCGTAGCCATTGTTCACTATTTTTCTGTTGATCTTTTCGAGTTTTCTTACACATTGTTTTACACTATGATTCAGGTTGTAGATAATATGTCCAAGATCCATGTCGTAACTATATTTTATTAATTATTTATTTTCATTTTTCGTAAGACGTTTCGTGTATCCTTACACATCATCAGCGACTGTAATATAGATACAATACACTATAAAACATGACATATACAACATAAACCTATACAATATATATACTGAAATGTACAACAACGACTAATAAAAGTGTAGAGTTACAAGAGTATGGATAAAAGAGACAAACCCTTTAGGTGAAGTCAAGTATGAGCTACAGTTAAAAGTGTATGGATAAAAGAGACAAACCTTATAGGTGTAGTCAGCTATGAGTTACGTGGTTGACTGCGAAGGTTGTATGGGTCAGTGGGTGTTTGTGGCTGTGTAGTGTTGCCAGTTGTGTTATTGTGTGTGTAATGTTCACTTGTAATTGTTGCTGCTTGTGGTCGGGCCTTTGTGTATTTAAACAGTTTGAGGGTACGATCTAGTCCGGTAGTTTGGTTGTTTATGGCCGGCGTGTTTTCACGTATGAGAAGTGCTTCTGCCAGTTGTAGTCTAATGTGGTCATGACATTTTTTTATTATATTAGTATTTTCTATTAGAACTTGTCTGTTTATTGATGTGTGATGTTGAGTCATATGATCTTTTATAGAACCGGATTGTAGGTGCATGGTTAAACGTCTGCTTAGTGTGGTTGTGGTCATACCAATATATTTCATGTGACGAAGTTTACAACCTTCGTGTGGGCAAGTGAATTCATAAACTACATTGGTATGTTGAAGTTTGTTGGTTTGTTGAGCTGTGTTGTCTTTCATAATCATGTTGCTAACTTTCCTGTTTTTATAGTAAATAATTAAACTGAGCTTGTCTGAGGGGATAACACATGATGTGTTACGTGTCACAATCTCTCTAAGTACACGTTCATCCGTTTTATAAGCAGGGGACATCTGATTACCATAATACACATTGTGGGTAACAGTTTGGGGAAGCGGTTGAACATTTGTGGTTGAGACTTGTTTTGAAATAAATTGACATATTTCTCTGTCAACTATTTGATTGGAATAACCATTGTTAATTAAGATCTGCTTTAATGTAGTTACTTCTGAGTGGAAGAGTTCCCACGATGAGCAGTTCCTATGAGCACGACGTAAGTATGACCTGATAACTGACAATTGGTACCGCTGCGGACACTCACTCACAGCATTAAGGCATCTACCCAAGTCCGTAGCTTTACGATATACGGAGGTTTTATAGTTACCATTCTCCTCTTCTATTAATACATCAAGAAAAGGGATTTTGTTGTTTGCACTTATCTCATAAGTAAATTTTAATATTGAGTTATGTTCCATGGCAGTTCTTAGTTGTTTAAGGTGGTTTTCGTCTCTAACGACCACATAGATATCATCAACATAGCAACACTACGTGGTTGGACGCAAGATGATTTTCTAACACTTTGTTTTCTAGGTGACACATGTAAAAGGCAGCAAATGTTGGGTCCATGGGTGAACCCATGCTGACTCCGTTAACCTGCTGATACAGCTTACCGTCTGGGCTGCGAAAGGGAGCTTCGGTGGTGCATGCTCTCAGTAATGTTTCCAAGTTGTGGGTTGAGATCTTAGGTGGGCACAGGGTTGGGTGGTGATACACATTTTCTAAAATTATCTGTATAGTTTGGTCTACTGGTACGTTAGTGAAGAGGCTTTCAACATCTAACGAAGCCAAGAGTCCGCTGGGTCGAGTAGAGCGGATAATGTCTATGAACTGGTCTGTGGACTTCAGGGAAAACTTCGCTGGAATGTATGGTGTAATGATTTGATTTACTTGTCTCGCTGTTGTATACGTTGGTGTGGTTACCTGGGAGATGATGGGACGGAGTGGGTTGTTGGTTTTATGGGTTTTTACATTACCGTAGATGTACCCTGGAGCATACTGTCCAACTATGGGGGTGAGGTGTGGTGAGTCTCGGCATGCGTTGTTTGCAGTAATAACTCGATTGATTTTCTTCTTGAGAGTTTCTGTTGGATCACGGGAAATCTGCTGGAATTTGGTATTGTCACTGAGAATAGCATCCAGTTTGTGTTGGTAGTCTTCTTTGTTGAGGAGAACATAAATGTTAGACTTATCAGCTCGCCTAATGACTATGTCTGTATTAGTTCGAAGATCCTTGGCTGCTTGCTGAAATTCTGGTGTAAGGAGAGAGCTCCGTTTGTAGCTGCGTCGTCGTGTGCCCTCGGCCCTCAATTGGTCTTGCAGGTCAGGGTTAATGGTAATTTTGCCTTGTTGTTCCAATTTTTGCAGTGATGTATTAAGTAATTCTAATTCCATCATTTTGTTAATTTTGTCAAACCTCGGCTGTAGGTGGCAATTAAGGCCCAGGTTTAACACTTTCTTCTCTTGTTCAGCCAGTACATGATTCGAGAGGTTACGGAAAGAATCGGATTTTTCTGGTAAGGTGACTTGTCCTCCATATAGCTTGTTCAGTTTTTTAATGGTTCTAGTTTTGGTTATTTCTTCTGTTTGACGGCGAAGGTCGTCCAAGGCTTGATTGATGTTGTGGCGGACGTCATCGTTGATGTCAAAGATGTTATATTCGGCCAAGAGGGCGGTACGCTGATCGTTCAGCTGTTTTCTTTCTATCTCTTTTAGGTGTTTTTGGCGGAGCACTAGTTGTTTTCTGTACTCCAGTGTAATGTTTTCTTGCCTTGCTGCCGGGTCATGAGTTCGAATATTAGTATATTTAGGCAGAATGTTTTCTTTTATACAAAAATCATTAAAGACCAAGGCGTAGCCATTGTTCACTATTTTTCTGTTGATCTTTTCGAGTTTTCTTACACATTGTTTTACACTATGATTCAGGTTGTAGATAATATGTCCAAGATCCATGTCGTAACTATATTTTATTAATTATTTATTTTCACTTTTCGTAGGACGTTTCGTGTATCCTTACACATCATCAGCGACTGTAATATAGATACAATACACTATAAAACATGACATATACAACAAAAACCTATACAATATATATACTGAAATGTACAACAACGACTAATAAAAGTGTAGAGTTACAAGAGTATGGATAAAAGAGACAAACCCTTTAGGTGAAGTCAAGTATGAGCTACAGTTAAAAGTGTATGGATAAAAGAGACAAACCTTATAGGTGTAGTCAGCTATGAGCTACGTGGTTGACTGCGAAGGTTGTATGGGTGAGTGGGTGTTTGTGGCTGTGTAGTGTTGCCAGTTGTGTTATTGTGTGTGTAATGTTCATTTGTAATTGTCGCTGCTTGTGGTCGGGCCTTTGTGTATTTAAACAGTTTGAGGGTACGATCTAGTCCGGTAGTTTGGTTGTTTATGGCCGGCGTGTTTTCACGTATGAGAAGTGCTTCTGCCAGTTGTAGTCTAATGTGGTCATGACATTTTTTTATTATATTAGTATTTTCTATTAGAACTTGTCTGTTTATTGATGTGTGATGTTGAGTCATATGATCTTTTATAGAACCGGATTGTAGGTGCTTGGTTAAACGTCTGCTTAGTGTGGTTGTGGTCATACCAATATATTTCATGTGACGAAGTTTACAACCTTCGTGTGGGCAAGTGAATTCATAAACTACATTGGTATGTTGAAGTTTGTTGGTTTGTTGAGCTGTGTTGTTTTTCATAAGCATGTTGCTAACTTTCCTGTTCTTATAGTAAATAATTAAACTGAGCTTGTCTGAGGGGATAACACATGGTGTGTTACGTGTCACAATCTAAGTACACGTTCATCCGTTTTATAAGCAGGGGACATCTGATTACCATAATACACATTGTGGGTAACAGTTTGGGGAAGCGGTTGGACATTTGTGGTTGAGACTTGCTTTGAAATAAATTGACATATTTCTCTGTCAACTATTTGATTGGAATAGCCATTGTTAATTAAGATCTGCTTTAATGTAGTTACTTCTGAGTGGAAGAGTTCCCACGATGAGCAGTTCCTATGAGCACGACGTAAGTATGACCTGATAACTGACAATTGGTACCGCTGCGGACACTCACTCACAGCATTAAGGCATCTACCCAAGTCCGTAGCTTTACGATATACGGAGGTTTTATAGTTACCATTCTCCTCTTCTATTAATAAAAAAAAAAAAAAAACACCTAAAAGAAATCGAAAGAAAACAGCTGAACGATCAGCGTACCGCCCTCTTGGCCGAATATAACATCTTTGACATCAACGATGACGTCCGCCACAACATCAATCAAGCCTTGGACGACCTTCGCCGTCAAACAGAAGAAATAACCAAAACTAGAACCATTAAAAAACTGAACAAGCTATATGGAGGACAAGTCACCTTACCAGAAAAATCCGATTCTTTCCGTAACCTCTCGAATCATGTACTGACTGAACAAGAGAAGAAAGTGTTAAACCTGGGCCTTAATTGCCACCTACAGCCGAGGTTTGACAAAATTAACAAAATGATGGAATTAGAATTACTTAATACATCACTGCAAAAATTGGAACAACAAGGCAAAATTACCATTAACCCTGACCTGCAAGACCAATTGAGGGCCGAGGGCACACGACGACGCAGCTACAAACGGAGCTCTCTCCTTACACCAGAACTTCAGCAAGCAGCCAAGGATCTTCGAACTAATACAGACATAGTCATTAGGCGAGCTGATAAGTCTAACATTTATGTTCTCCTCAACAAAGATTACCAACACAAACTGGATGCTATTCTCAGTGACAATACCAAATTCCAGCAGATTTCCCGTGATCCAACAGAAACTCTCAAGAAGAAAATCAATCGAGTTATTACTGCAAACAACGCATGCCGAGACTCATCACACCTCACCCCTATAGTTGGACAGTATGCTCCAGGGTACATCTACGGTAATGTAAAAACCCATAAAACCAACAACCCACACCGTCCCATCATCTCCCAGGTAACCACACCAACGTATACAACAGCGAGACAAGTAAATCAAATCATTACACCATACATTCCAGCGAAGTTTTCCCTGAAGTCCACAGACCAGTTCATAGACATTATCCGCTCTACTCGACCCAGCGGACTCTTGGCTTCGTTAGATGTTGAAAGCCTCTTCACTAACGTACCAGTAGACCAAACTATACAGATAATTTTAGAAAATGTGTATCACCACCCAACCCTGTGCCCACCTAAGATCTCAACCCACAACTTGGAAACATTACTGAGAGCATGCACCACCGAAGCTCCCTTTCGCAGCCCAGACGATAAGCTGTATCAGCAGGTTAACGGAGTCAGCATGGGTTCACCCCTGGGCCCAACATTTGCTGCCTTTTACATGTGTCACCTAGAAAACAAAGTGTTAGAAAATACCAACCTGCGTCCAACCACGTATTGTCGCTATGTTGATGATATCTATGTGGTCGTTAGAGACGAAAACCACCTTAAACAACTAAGAACTGCCATGGAACATAACTCAATATTAAAATTTACTTATGAGATAAGTGCAAACAACAAAATCCCTTTTCTTGATGTATTAATAGAAGAGGAGAATGGTAACTATAAAACCTCCGTATATCGTAAAGCTACGGACTTGGGTAGATGCCTTAATGCTGTGAGTGAGTGTCCGCAGCGGTACCAATTGTCAGTTATCAGGTCATACTTACGTCGTGCTCATAGGAACTGCTCATCGTGGGAACTCTTCCACTCAGAAGTAACTACATTAAAGCAGATCTTAATTAACAATGGTTATTCCAATCAAATAGTTGACAGAGAAATATGTCAATTTATTTCAAAACAAGTCTCAACCACAAATGTTCAACCGCTTCCCCAAACTGTTACCCACAATGTGTATTATGGTAATCAGATGTCCCCTGCTTATAAAACGGATGAACGTGTACTTAGAGAGATTGTGACACGTAACACATCATGTGTTATCCCCTCAGACAAGCTCAGTTTAATTATTTACTATAAGAACAGGAAAGTTAGCAACATGATTATGAAAGACAACACAGCTCAACAAACCAACAAACTTCAACATACCAATGTAGTTTATGAATTCACTTGCCCACACGAAGGTTGTAAACTTCGTCACATGAAATATATTGGTATGACCACAACCACACTAAGCAGACGTTTAACCATGCACCTACAATCCGGTTCTATAAAAGATCATATGACTCAACATCACACATCAATAAACAGACAAGTTCTAATAGAAAATACTAATATAATAAAAAATGTCATGACCACATTAGACTACAACTGAAGCACTTCTCATACGTGAAAACACGCCGGCCATAAACAACCAAACTACCGGACTAGATCATTACCCTCAAACTGTTTAAATACACAAAGGCCCGACCACAGGCAGCGACAATTACAAATGAACATTACACACACAATAACACAACTGGCAACACTACACAGCCACAAACACCCACTCACCCATACAACCTTCGCAGTCAACCACGTAACTCATAGCTGACTACACCTATAAGGTTTGTCTCTTTTATCCATACACTTTTAACTGTAGCTCATACTTGACTTCACCTAAAGGGTTTGTCTCTTTTATCCATACTCTTGTAACTCTACACTTTTATTAGTCGTTGTTGTACATTTCAGTATATATATTGTATAGGTTTATGTTGTATATGTCATGTTTTATAGTGTATTGTATCTACATTACAGTCGCTGATGATGTGTAAGGATACACGAAACGTCCTACGAAAAATGAAAATAAATAATTAATAAAATATAGTTACGACATGGATCTTGGACATATTATCTACAACCTGAATCATAGTGTAAAACAATGTGTAAGAAAACTCGAAAAGATCAACAGAAAAATAGTGAACAATGGCTACGCCTTGGTCTTTAATGATTTTTGTATAAAAGAAAACATTCTGCCTAAATATATATATATATATATATATATATATATATATATATATATATATATATATATATATATATATATATATAAGTTATTGCTGATTATATCAGTGTGGTAAACTCTTTTAGTGTATACACGTCTGCAAAATATGTCATTAAATCTTTTTTTAAATTCTGAGTATTTATTTTTATTGCATTTATGTACACATTAAAAATACATTTAGAATCTTTCCATCACATCACAATTTAATACAAATAAAAAAAATATAAGTAAAATATAACAAAGTATAAATTTCAGTCGATCTATACAATGTTCTTCTAAATTAACTGAAAATGAAAATTTTTAGTCAGTGTAATTTTTTTAAACATATAAACATATTCCATGACTCACATAAAACTTCTTTAGGCTTTGTAACATCTCAATTTTATTTCCTCCAAAACTCATTTAGTGGTCAGTCGTTTGTACATTATTGCTGGTGCGTCCCTATGAATCATCCAGCAGTAATCCGCCATTATACTGACATCCCAACGTCCTTGGTACCGTCTTTCCATGTCCTTGATATCCTAATGCAATCTTTCACCCTGTTCTTCACTCATCACTCCAAGATTTTAGGGGAAAAATCCCAAATGCGAATCCAAAAAGTGAACTTTGCGACTCATGTTCCAGCCCTGCTCCTTAATCTTGACCACAAATTTCTCACAATTTCTTTGTAATTTGGATCCTTATTGTTACCTAAAAACTTAGAAATTACTTCTTTGAATGATATCCAAGCCTATCATGCCAGGTCGTTCATCGCACCATCAATCTGTGCACCTTAAATCAGTTTTCTAATTATTAGGTCCAGTAAATACATCCTCTTTCAAATTAGCTTCAGACAAACCAGGAAACTTTTGGCACAAATACATAAAACAGTCTCCACCTTTTGATAGGACCTTGACAAACTGCTTCATTAATCCTAATATGAAGTGGTGGTATCAGCACTTTATCTGGATTCACCAAGCTAGGCCTGATGATGTTTTTGGCACCAAGCTGTAGATTTTTTACTATTTAGCCATTCCTTCTGAACCCAGTGTAAATCCTTGGCTCTGCTGTCCCACTCACAAAGAAAACATGTGAATTTTGTATACCCTGACTGCTGACCCAGGAAGATACACAGAACTTTAAAGTCCCCACATATGAACCAGGGGTGTTCACTGTAGCTGATTTTCTCGAGAAGATTTGCCAAATTCTGGTAAGTTTCTTTTAAATGCACAGAATGAGCAACAGGTATTGATGTATATTTATTACCATCATGAAGAAGCATCCCTTTCAGGCTTCTTTTAGATGAACCTTTAAGTAGTCTCCATTCTTCTGCATTATTTTCTCCACTAAGTTTCTACAGTAGGCCATTTACGTTAATGCAATAAACCAAGGATCAGTGCAATAAACCAATATTTTCAATAAATGTAACTGTGATTAAAAAAAAAAAAAAAAAACATTCCATTGACACTAATTTACAAGCGCACTAGTCAAGTGAGTCACACTGAGTTATGTTTGCTGAACTCCGGTACTGGTAGGACTCATTACTGTGTTGTATTCCAGCTATATTCTGCCTTATTATCAAATAAATTAACTGTTGTTTTAAACATGGATTTTAATATTAAAAAATACTAAACTCAAACATATTATCACTGCAATAAAGTATAGCCTAAATGTGTTATGTGATGGAGGAAAATGGATTTAATTCAGCGCCCAAAAATATATAAAAATCATATGAAATATTAAAAAAAGAAGTATCTCTGTGTAATTTATTGCTGGTTATATAAACTCTGTTAATATTTAAACAGCTATTATCCTGTAATATATTCTGAATCACAAACAGCAAATCTGAATCACAAACAGCAAAATTTCTCTCACATCTGCTTCTTTCTCTACGGACTTTGAAAATCAGTGGGTGAACCTGCAGAAACCGACAATGATTACTTCATTTAGCCATAGACCAGTGCCAGTTGGTCTAGATTTTCAAATAATTAAGGCATAAATGTGAATGAGAAGTGAGAAGGAGGAATATGTGAGGTAAAGATGAAAATGGATCAGAGATGTGTGAGGCTTTCAGTGCTACTCAGTCTGTTTCTGAACGGGCTGATGTGCATGGTAGATGTAGGGGAACTGGGTAGGAGGCAAGTGTAAGAGAAAAGGGGAGACGATGAATCTAGAAAGTAAATCCATTGTTGTATGACGACAGCTCAACTTTGGGTGCAGATTCAGAAGGAAAAATTCACCAGTTGGTGCTCTAGTTTGAAACAGTTACTAAGATGAGGAAACAGTGCTGAAAGTTAATGTGATAAAAAGCAATGTGAAGAAATGCAGCAGGGAGACAGAGTATGACATTATGTGAATAAACCTAAACATGGAAAACCTGAAGTAAGTAGAATGTTCTAGATGTTTGAAGGTCGATATAGCAACAAATTAATTTCAGGGGCCTAAAGTATGGCATACAGAGAGAGAAGAGGACAAGGTACTGGGACATCAAGGAACATGTGGGAGGAGAGATCAGTGTCTGGTCCAGCGAAGATTGTTACATGTGAAGGCATAGTGGTACACAGCAATTTCTATAGACCTACAAAGTGTGGATCATTAATGCTAGGACTGGAAAACGGTGAAGGCGCTGCAGCAAGCCTAACTTTAGTTCACATTTGGAACGAATAAAACAGAGTAAAATATGGTACAATAAGAGAGATGTGTGGAAGCAGAAACAGTATGTTAGAAAGTGTTGCCCAGGGTGTGTTGAATTATGGCTGAAGAGAATAGAGGATGAGAGATTATTAAAGATTATACTCGTACAGATCGAGGATAGAGACTGAGAGAAAGAAAAGGTCCAAGGAAAAGAGGGAAGAAAACTGTGGATGAGATTCTGAATCATTTGTCTGAACATCTAGGAGGGTGAGAGACGCGCATGGATTGGAGTCAAGCTGGAATTAGTGGAATGCAGGGGATGACACTATCATCTGAAAATAACGTTATATGTACACTGCAGCTGAAGTTGACAAAGGTCAAGACTGCATATTTAGACTTTTTTATTTTTTTTTACACAAGATGAACGCAGGAAGGAAAGTCAAATTAAATAAAAAAAAAAAAAAAATCCATACACCAGAATACAGATGTCCACTGTTCAGTAAAAGAAAAAAAAAAATCTGTAACAGTTGCACTAGAACTGTCGTAGGTTGAAGTTTTGGGGAACTAATCTGGGGAAGGGAATTCCAACCAGAAGCTGTTCGGAAAATACAAGAACTCCGCCTCTGTAGGACGAGAAAATACGTGGAGATGTGGCACAAGAGATGCACCTTCATCTAAGCATGTACCATAAAAGTATCTGTAAAATAATGCAAGGGAGGCAACATTCTGTCTTACTTGTAAGGGAGGTAGTTCCTTTGTAATTACTGAGTTATTAATTATTCTTGTGGCTTTCTTCTGAATATTGTCCAGTTGTTTTAGTGCAGCCTCTCCTCATCCACTCTACAAAAGTGAGCAATATTCGAACCGAGCGCCCACATGACTTTTGTAAGTTATAACTAACTGCTGGTCATTGAAGAAGTTACGGATTCTATACAATTATTCAAGTTCTCTGAGGCGGCTTTAGCAAGTGATCTACTCATAATGTGAGAGGTCCAAGTAGGGGTACCTTTAAGAGAAACACCAAGAATTTCAATACTGTTAGAGAGAGGGATATCGATTGCACTGAAAGTAAAATAGGAATCAGGCAATATCTATCTATCAGTAAACTGGATATGTTTGGTTTCCCTAGTATTAAAATGGGACAATGTTATTTTGTCCTCATTCAGTAATCCTAGATAAATCATCGTTTATTGAGATTATTGTGCTGAGTTGCGAGTTAAATATATGGTTACGTTCCAGTTCGACACTGCCACAGGCGCCAGCAGCAGTAGTTCAGTATAGGAAGGACGTTGCCCGTGAATTGTTCTTCCTGTGGTCAGCCTTTCGGTGTGCAGCAACAAGATCGGCTCAGGCGAAGTAAATAAACATTGGCTTCTCAGTTTTGCGGTCTTTATTCACCAAATAATTACACTAAAAGCTTGCCAGCTACACTTCACTGTTTTCAAAAGTACCCGAGCTATTCACTAAGCAGCACCAACACTGAACTGACACTGAACTGCACTGACACTAAAACTGAGAGGAAACTGACTCCCCTAGGCATTTCTACCTCCTATATGGGCCTCCCTGCTTCTCCAAAGCTCCAACACATTCTCAATGGATGAACAGTCACCACTCGGAGACACTCATAATAACCCAGAATGTTCTTACACTCCATAAGACTCTAAATTATTTAGCATACACACTGAAATAACATAAGTTAACAATCACATAAATAAAACATTACAGAGAAAAAGAGCATAAAATTTAGTGCATAACTTTACAAAATACCTCCACTCACAAATAGCAGGCTAACTGGCAACTCTGACTCGCAACTGAAAAAATACGAGAAGTGCTAAGAACCTTCCAGTACTTCCTATCTAGCAAACCCTGCTTCTCAGCAAAATCAAACTTTGTGTGTGGGTGGTTAAGTGTAAAGTAGCTATGAAGTACTGTCATCTGCTTATGAGAGAATGAGATTATGAGTGAATATAAAGAGGGAATAGGGCGTGAAAAGCATATAATAACAACATTCAATTCCTTACCGTGAAAGTAAAAGCAGCAGTGGTAACGACCCAGCCCCAGCCGCCATCAGGAGCATCACTGTCCTCTGTCATTGGTTCCTCAGTAGCCACAGTAGTGGACACACCCTTGGTGGAGGCCACAGTGGTGGACATAACGCCAGTGGTATCCATAATGATGGCGATGGTCATCACCACGTCCTCCGCTACTGGCTGGCTGTTGGTTGTTGACTTCCCAAGGACACCTCGCTATGGTACCACTGCTGATGAAATCATTCGTCACCACTGGCAAATGCTTAGTTTACAAACTCATCTTATACCAGACTGTGTTGATAGAATATTAATTTTGCAATTGACATGATGAGTGTGTGGATTATGAGCATTTTTTTTTTTTATGATGGTATGTCCTAATATTTTTATATTTGCTCTCCTCTCTCTTGGTTTCTATGCCTCTCTTCTCCTCTTTATTTTTTTTTTCCTTTGTCGTAGGTTTTCGTTACTTATTTTGACTACAAGCTTGGATTTACACAGGCATTAAAGTGGGGTTCTAATTCTTTACTTATTGTCAGGTACAGATGCTTGCCCCTCACCTACTACTTGCTTCCATCTACATACTACTAAAATTCCCATGCTGTTTATCTGTTTATTTTTACCTTATAAAAAGTTTAAACAGTTCATGACAGTGCAATGGTTTTTTAATCAACGTACCTAAAATGCCTTAGCTTAAAGAATGCGAAAAAACGGGTGCAATCGGCCTCCGGTTACCAAAAACCTTGTTAATCAACAGATGTCCATTTGTTATATACAGTAGTGGGGTAAATGCAGCTGGGCATTTCCATGAAGTTTCATGTGTCTGCAGAGAGAGAGAGAGAGAGAGAGAGAGTTTGTCTGCCTGTCTGTCTATGGAAATCAAGGGAGATGCATACAGAACTCTTTTTAACAGCTCTGACAGGTGTACCTTCTTACGACAACCTTAAACGTTTTAAACGTGTACAATACAAAAGCCAAAGTGGCTTCTCTGATGGTCTAGATTATAATTAATCAGAAATACTCAAGTCGACATTGTGGAAAGATGGTAACCAATAATACTGTTGAATTGTTTATTTCTATAACCATAGTTTAGCTACAACGGGTCAGGTGGGTAGACGGATTGGTGGGATGGGTGGGCAGGCTTGGTGGGTGGGTGGGTAGTGGGAAAATAGGCCCATGGTAGGAATAGGTCCATGGAGAATATAACCCTGAGGAAATGGGCCCAAGGATAAAATGGGAACACGATGGTCTTCTTACACAAGGAGTGGCCATCAAAGGGTCCCAGGTACCACATGACCATAGGGTTTTACCCAGGCAATGCCGGGTACCCCTTCTAGTAACCCCTAAAGCATGGATGAAGTACATACCATGAAACAGGTGTTCAAGGTGGATTGGATGATGTACAGTCACTCATAAAAGAAGTGACACCTCGCTAGCCAACCCCTCCGCATTTCGTGTGGTAACACCGTATCATTTACAACTTCAGATGATTCAAGTTGGGCTTTGAGATACTACACCTGAGTGAACCCCGATTCGAATTTACTTTCACTTCCTGATGAACTATTGTAGCTATGCCGTGTGTGAAAATGCCTTTCATAGTACTGTATTGCTGGGTATATCAAATAACAGCATCACAGTGCAAGGGACAAATCCTTTGACCTCAGTAGATAATCTGATATTAAACACTTTCGTAATGTAGCATCTATAGCTCACATTAAAACATGATGAGTGGATGCACAACAATTACAATGTCGCCTCTGCCAATGATTTTCTATTCCCCACACAATTCAAAGCATTCCATTGAAGTGATTATTATAACTTTCACCCCTCAGCCTAACCTTTGGCTCTCTTCTCCTTTCACTGATCCACCTGGTGAACAAGACTACATCTTTTATATCCTTAATGACCTAGTGCAGCTTGTACAGCAACCTATCCGTATCCCAGACCGCCTTGGAGAGAGTTCCAACATACTTGACCTCTTCCATACAACTAATCCTTCTGCTTATGCTGTTAATCTTTCTTCACCGCTGGGCTCCTCCAATCACAATCTTATTACCTTTACCTGTTCTATCGCTCCAGTACGGCCTGTGGACCCTCCAAAGAAACATTGGTTGTGGCACTTTGGAGCTGCTGATCGGGAGGCCCTCAGGCAGCATCTTTTACTTTTCCTGGATTGATTATTGCTTCTGAGACCGGGAGCCATCTGAGTGTGGCATGCGCATTATGAAGGTTATTCTCTTGGGCTTGAAAGCATTCATTCCTTTCTCATATCCTTTGACTAATGCAAAGAAAGCCTTGGTTTAATTACGCTTGTTTCAATGCTGTCCACAACAAGGAGAAGGCCTGTAAAAGGTATGGAGCCAACCCATCCCTGAATTACATTTCTTTTATGTTTCTTCTCAAAATCGTGCTAAGTCTGTTCTACACTCTGCTAAAAATAATTTCATCCATACTAAATGTTCTCAACTCTCCAAGTCAAATTCCTCTGCTTCTTTTGGTACATTGCCAAAAACCTTTTTAACAACTTTACCCCATCATTCTTTCCGCCTCTTTTCTACTCTGATGGCTCTGAAATTATTTCCTCTACTGATCAAGCAGATCTCTTCACTCAGACTTTCTCCTCCAAATCCGCCTTTGACGATTCCAGTGCTGTTCCTCCATCACTTGCCCCTCTGACTTCCTTATGCTGGCATCAGAATTTCTTCAACTGACGTATTTTCTGCCTCATTGGCCTCAGTACTAATGAGTCATATGGGTCTCATGGGGTCCCTCCTGTTGTCCTCAAGAACTGCGCTTCTGTGCTTACACCCTGCCTAGGTAAACTCTTTCGCCTATGTCTATCAACTTGTACCTTTCCTTCTTGCTGGAAGTTTGCTCTCATTCAGCCAGTCCCAAAGAAGGGTGGCCAAACCCAGCCCTCTAACTATCGCCAAATTGCTTTAACATCCTGTGTCTCAAAAGCTTTCGAGCCTATTCTTAACAGAAAAATTTTAAAACATCATTCCCATCACAACCTTCTTTCTGATCGTCAGTATGGGTTCCATCAGGGATGCTCCACTGGTGATCTTCTCACCTACCTTTCAGACTACTGGTCATCCTCCTTTCGGGACTTTGGCGAAAGCTTTGGCATTGCATTTGACACCTCAAAGGCTTTCGATCGAGTCTGGCATTAAACTTTAATTTCCAAACTGCCCTCTTACGGCTTCTATCCTTCTATCTGTGCCTTCATCTACAGCTTCCTTTCCGGTCGTTCTATAGCCGCTGTTGTAGGCGGCCACCATTCTTCGATTAGATCTATCAGTAGTGGTGTTCCTCAGGGTTCTGTCCTATCACTAACTCACTTCCTTTTATTCATCAATGACCGTCTAAGCTGTACATCTAATCCTATCCACTTATGTGCTGATGATTCCACCCTTCACCTTTTCATTCGGTACCCGCAACTTCCATCTCAGCAGTTACTTCAACAAACAAGGGATGAAGCAATGACATACCTAATGTCTGACTTGGCTGGTATCTCTGACTGGGGTAAAAGGAACTTTGTTGTTTTTAAAGAATCAAAGACTCAGTTCTTACACCTATCAACCCGATAAAATCTTCTACAAGAGTACCCACTAATGTTTAATGATATCCAGTTCACTCTGGCATCATCACTGAACATAATTGGGGTTTCATTCTCTCAGGATTTATCTTGGATAGATCATATTACATCTCTTGTAAAAACTGCTTCCAAGAGATTAGGTGTGCTAAGCCGACTCCCCACCTTCTTTTCCCCTGCACAGTCGTTGACTTTAAACATGGGTTTTATTCGTCCCTGTGTAGAGTACAACTGTCATTTACGGGGAGGCTCTTCTCAATAGGGTGGAGTCAAAGGTTTTTCATCTATTAACTCACCTTCTCTCACTGGCTCCCTCCAACCTCTGTCTCTTTGCCGCACTGTTGCATATTTTTTTCTTTTCTATCACTACTTCAATGGTCACTGCTCCTCTGAACTGTCTGCTTGCATCCTTTCACGTCTATGACTGGCGCGTAGCACCAGTCTAGCAACAAACTCTCATCCCTTTTCTGTCCAACTCTCTAACGCAAGAATTAACCTTTTCTTCCGGTCCTTAATTTATGCAACAGGTCAGCTCTGCAACTGTCTCCCTCCGTCTGTATTTCCTACTTCCTATGATCTCCAGTCATTCAAACTCAGTTTGTCCAAGCATCTCGAAATGAACGGATCTTGAATTTGGCTCTTTTTTGTATTGTTTTTGTTTTTTTTTCTTGGAAGGAATAATTTGCGGGCTCCTGGCCTTTGGTTCCTTCTTCTTCGCATAAAAAATAAAAAACTGTGACGTTACGTACAGAAATTTATTTCACATTGTCGACTGGGTACAAGTCCCGGAAAAAAAAAAAAAAAATTAATCTTGTACTGACCCGCACATTATAAACATCTTGAGGGTTAAAAAAAAAAAAAAAAAAAAAAAAAAAAAAAAAGGTTGTTCACATGATGCTGCTTGATTTTAAAGGCGGCATGTGTTCATGATGTGTAATTCCGAGGTAGACTACAACATCAAGGTGAAATAGCGACACCTCTGTTTAATTTTGGTTTCATTGTTTTGACGAGGTTTGTAAAACAGCTATGATCTCGATGACATCGTCAGAAGAAAAATTTTCTTTGATGCATAATCTACATCCGATTTTATGACGTATTATTGGATAAAATAAATTACTGTGGGAATGATGCTGTTCTAACTAAAACAGCAGTTTGCTGTTAAAATACAGTAAAGATGAAAGTTATACTTCTGTTAGGTTAAGAGCTCCAGATCACTTCTGTAGAAATACTGCATTACGTGCCTCGTGACATTTTCCCACATTATAAACGTCTGCATTATCGTGCATTTACTGATTTTTTCCTTGTTTTACGGTTAGGTATTTTTCACTAAAAATATAATTTGACACTGAAATGTGAAACTACATAAATGTTACTTTTTTGTGCAATAATTCTCAGATAATGCAACCTCAGAATATCTTACACGAAATATTAGCATTTCACTGTTGGCGCCATAATGATCATGTAGTACAAGAAGAACTTTTACAGTAGCTAGGTTACGTATCACTGTCCGAGTTGCATTCTAATGCAAATACTCCCTTTATCATCTCAATCCCCCAATTTCATAGATTATGGCTGTCCTTCACGATAAATTGTAATATTAATGTCCGATAACTGTGGAGTTAATATCACTGAAATAGGAGGTTGCAGTCTCCGCCATGGAATGTGATCCCAAAGCTTGAAGCTCAAGAGCTCAGTTTGTCTGCCCGGATTAATATCCATATCAGAAATATCCATATCTCCTCTGCACCCCACCACAAATCCGTGAGTGAAGGGATGTGTCAGTGCCAAAGTAAAAACTAGCTTGTCCACATCTCTACAACATATGCGTGGGTGAAGGGGATGTGTCACTGCAGCGCGAACGCTAGCCTGGCCACGTCTCTACCACACATGCGTAAGTTGAGGAGATGCGTCCGTGCCAAAGCGAACGCTAGCCTGGCCATATCTCTGCTACCTGAGGGCGCGATTCTCATCCTCTTTCTCTCCCTACAGAGACCTGGTCATAGACGAGAGTCTCGTATTATGGAGGGAGAACATCGCCTTCAGGCAATATATTCCAAGCAAAAGACACAGCTTTGGGTTCAAAATTTTCGTCCTGTGTGACTGCAGGAAGGGGTATGTGAAGGACATAGTCCTGTACACCGATGCACAGACGGAAATTACAAAGACCATCCATTACTGCAGTTAAAAACATGTGCACATTTGGAAGCCTGAGGCTGTAATATATTACAGTATTAGTATGCGTCAGGTAGACCAGTCTGATGCAATGATATCGAGCGTCGAGTGTGTGAAGTGGTACAAGAAACTGATCTTTCACCTGCTGGATGTAACAGTTTTGAATGCTCACCTCCTCAACGCCAACACCACAGGATCCAGCGAGAGTTTCAAGGACTTCATCAGGGAGCTGTGCAGGGAGCTGATTGGCACCTATGGTCGTGATCGTCCCCCTAGAAAGCATTCAACTGGTGGTGGAAATCTCCTTCGCCTCACCGAACGTCATTTCCCTGGGTTAATGACGGCGCCAGGTGCGAAGAAGAATCCCCAACGCAAGTGTCACGCGTGCCGACACAGCACAGTACGGCCAAGAACACAGCGAAAGGACACGCGTTACCAGTGTGTGGAGTGTGATGTGCGGCTGTGCCTCACACCCTGCTGCAAAGAATACCACACCCTACTCCACTTCTGACTACGTGGTGCGTGCGATAAAAGACGCAAGTGATATGTATAGAATTATAAATAATATGCAATGATAATTATCTCTTAAGTAAGTGTAATATGATAGGAAACTAGCGTTAGTAATTTTATAATAGTAAGTGAAGTAAAATAAGTTACGTATGTATGTGTGTGTGTGCGAGAAAATATACTGAGAGGACACAGCGCGAATATCTTGCCGTGTGATAAAAGAAAACAGTAGTGCGCTGAGTGTGAGAGAAAACACACCAAGAGTGTGTAGACCATGAAAAGAATTATATGTTACGTGGAAAACAAATATAATGTACAGTATAATACGTGTGGGCACAGACTTTATACCTCAGAAACGTAGAATAAGAACTATTACCAACATTATACGGGCAATCCAATTCGCTCACTCGCTGTCATAATGTGCCAACGTACAGTCGTGGCAATAATTAATCACCTATACTCCTGTATCCCGTCCCTCAGGCTGGCTCCCTTACGCGCGGCAAGTCACACTGGGGTAAGAGGGGTTGAGAGTAAGGGGCCAGAGAGAGAAGGGCAGGTGGGTGGGGGGACGAGCGATGGTGCTTGGGTGGAGTGAGGGAGGGGAGGGAGGGAAGGTAGGGGAGGGAAAATGAAATGCGAAGGTGTGGCCACATAATTTGTATATTTTCTTTCATTCAGGGCATCATATAAAGCTGCATTACACCTTGTATAGCGGCGTCAGATAACAAGCTTTAGATAGGTGGTGACATCAAGGACTGGCTCGTGAGAGAAGTATACTGACGTGACAATCAAATATTAGTGCAGAGCCATCGAGATTGAGCTGGACCCAGATTGTCAACACGTGGATAAGGAGACCAGAGTCGCGCCTTTAGGCGGGCCCGTCTAGCTTTTTTTTTTTTTTTTTTTAATCTTTCCCGCTATTTTAACTGTAAACAAAATGTCCTGCTTTTTGTGCAAATTATCTAAAATATCCCGCATTTAGAAAATTACTATTACATTAGATATAATATGACTTTCATGAAATTATGATGAATTAGTAAAATTATGACCAATCCAAACCAAATGAAATACCGAATTGTTAATATAAAATCTGTAATACTAACTGATAACTTTGGTCGGCCCATTCACCCTACCGTACTGTATATTGGTCACTGGAGTTCGTTTGAGACATTAGTGTTTAATTAGCAGCCTCAGGGTGAGGTATTGAGTAGCAGCCGTCGCTGTCACTCGCATTTCAGTGTATCTCTCTCTCTCTCTCTCTCTCTCTCTCTCTCTCTCTCTCTATATATATATATATACACACACACAGACACACACACCGCTCGTTGGTGCAGTGGTAACGTTCTCGCTTGCCATCTGGTAGACGGGAGTTCGCGCCTCGCTCAGGTTGCGAAAAGTTTCACTGACGAAATGGGTGGTTACTGTCCCCCTTGAGCAAGGGGACGGGTGTGTGCGTGTGTGAAGGTCACAGCCTTGCCCTTAGATCGGACTATATGAGCTCTCAGCTCCCTTCCGGGAGGGTAAAAGCTGACGATCACGACCATCAAGTGATCCTGACCGACCCGGTGAATTACACGTGACGATGTCCCGCTTTTAGCTCCAATAAATCTGGTCACCTTACGCGTGGAAGCCAGAGAACGAGAGGACACGGGCCCGCCTCCTCCAGCACACTAAAGACGAGTGGGAGCTGTTCAGACGAAACCAGCAAACCATCAAAACATTGTTTCTCCGGTGCCGTGAAGCCTGCATGAGGTTTTTAAGGCAGGAGGCCACTGGACTACTTACTAAGGCTTTCCCGGTTGCTTTGGCTTGACCATTGTCGGTAAACATTGACACAGATATATTTTGGGAGTTTGGGTAGGATTTTGTTTCATTTTCCCTCTAACAGGTAATCACAGATACCGTCTATATCCACCCATGAGCACAGACATCAAAATTATTTACCTTTTATGCACAATTATTTTAAATAGCCTTTTCATATAGAGATGTGTTTAAATAATTATTGAATTTACATGAAGGTGACTTTATAGAGGGAGTGTATACCGCGAGGATGATCATATTTACTGTGGACACAGCCATGTCAAAGGTTGCATATAACATTTAGTTCCAAAAATTAATTACATGTACGGGTAAAGGACGTTTCTTACACAAACATTACGGAAGTCAAAGCCATCCAGATTCCATTCTGCCTCTCAAGTCAAAATACACGGATAAACACAAATATCTAGCTCCGTACAAATGTTTAATACCACGTCAGTATATTTCTCTCACGAGCCAGTCCTTGATATCACCACCTATTTAAAGCTCGTTTTCTGACACCGCTATACAAGGTGTAATGCAGCTTTATCTACGGAATGGTAACTCCTTTATATGATGCCCTGCATGAAAGAAAATAGACAAATTATATGGCCACAACTTCGCATTTCATCCTTCCTCCCCTCCCTCACTCCACCCCCGCACCATCGCTCGTCCCCCCACCCACCTGGCCTTCTTTGTCTGGCCCCTCCCTCTCAGCCCCTCTTACTCCAGTTTAACTTGCCGTGCATAAAGGAGCCAGTCTGAGGCACGGGGTACAGGGTGATAGGTGATTATTTATGGCCACGACTGTACATAACTATGCTTGGGGACACTTCCTATATCATCTATATACCCAACAAGAGTGTCCTTGGCTCGAATAACATAGTTACCGTTAAAAAACATGCAAAGATTCTACCTCCTCTCGCTGTGTGGTGGCAGCGGGCGGTGAAGTCTACGGGCATTACTCTGAAGTTTTTAGCCGCCTGCTCAGGGAGAATCGACCTCAAAATCGACCTAAATGGTTTGTGTGAGTACTTTTATGGTTGCTTTCCATGTTTTCTCAAATTTCTAACCTATATAGCAAAAAAAATCGAAAATTGGCCGGCACCACGGCTCCATGAGGGTCCAAAGTCTACCGGCACGCGGATGGTTAAATATGACATGTCTAAGCCTGTTGTGTTAATCACAACATATTCCACATGCATGCAAGGTTGGTTTCAAAATAAACAATAGGAAGAGCTCAGAGTGCAACATCCGTGACACACAATTTGTCTATGGTTGCGACTTTTGAACCTAACCTGTAACCTTTACCTTCGACTGAGTATATATATATATATGAAAAGGGTGCGAAAGGGAGAGTCTGGGAAGGAAGAACGAGTAAAAGCAGAGGATGGAAGGATGTTAATTGAGATGGATGCAGTAAGGAAGAGATGGGCAGAGTATTTTGAAAGATTGTTAAATGTAGAGGAGGAAAGGGTGGCTGAGATTGTGGCGGATAGAAGGGTGCAAGGAATAAATGTGTTGGGAGAGTTGAATGATTCTTTGATCACGAAGGAGGAAGTGGAGAAGGCAGTAAAGGAGATGAAAACAGGGAAAGCTACAGGTATGGATGGGTGTGCTGTGGAATGCCTGAAGGGTGGTGGAGTGACTATTGTTGAGTGGTTAGTAAGATTGTTGAATGTGTGCTTTGAGAAAGGAATGGTGCCAATTGACTGGGCAAGTGCTTGTGTGGTCCCATTGCATAAAGGCAAGGGTGATAAGTATGAATGTACTAGCTTTAGGGGTATAAGTCTGTTGAGTGCTGTAGATAAAGTGTATGGTAGAGTGTTAATTATGTGAGTTAGAGAGGGTACAGAGGGAGTGATTAGTGATGAGCAGTGTGGCTTTAGGAGAGGGAGGGGATGCGTTGATCAGGTGTTTGCTGTGAGACAAGTGTGTGAAAAGTCTTTAGTGAAAGGCAAGGATGTGTTTTGGGCATTTATGGATTTAGAGAAAGCGTATGATAGAATTGATAGGGAGGCTTTGTGGACTGCTTTAAGATTGTATGGACTTGATGGTAGGTTACTAAAAGGGGTGAAAAGTTTTTATGTAAATAGTAGAGCGTGTGTAAGAGTGGGAAATGCTGTGAGTGATTGGTTTCCCGTGAGAGTGGGGCTGCGACAGGGATGTGTGATGTCGCCTTGGTTGTTTAATATTTACATGGATGGTGTTGTAAGGGAGGTGAATGCAAGAGTTTTAGGTGGTCTGAGTCTGGTAAATGTTGATGGAGGAGAGTGGAATCTGAAGCAGCTGCTGTTTGCAGATGATACTGCAATGGTGACTGATTCAGAGGAGAGATTGAGACAGTTGGTAGAGGAGTTTGGAAGGGTGTGTGAAAGGAGGAAATTGAAAGTAAATGAGAATAAGAGTAAAGTGATGAAGTGTACGAGGTTGATAGATGATAGGGGGATGAATATAGTTTTGAATGGTGAGTTGCTTGAGGAGGTATAATTGTTTTAAATATCTAGGGTCACATGTTGCTGTGGATGGAAGAATAGATGCAGAAGTGAAGTTTAGAATAAATGAAGTAGGAAAGGTGCTGGGAGGAATGAAAAAAGTTTTTAAATGTCGTTCGCTTAGAATGGATGTAAAGAGAAGGCTGTACGAGGGTGTTGTGGTACCGACTGCATTATATGGGGCTGAAACGTGAAATATGGATGTAGCAGAGAGGAAAAGTTTGAATGTAATGGAGATGAGATGTCTGAGGAGTATGTGTGGAGTGACGCGTATGGATCGAGTGCGAAATGATGAAGTGCAAAGGAGAACTGGAGTTGTTCGGGAGATGGCTGGTAGAGTTGAGCAGAGGTTGTTGCAATGGTTTGGGCATATGGAGAGAATGGATAATCAGCGACTGGTGAAAAAGATAACTAGATCTGATGTGAGAGGTGTAAGGCTGAGAGGAAGACCACGAATAGGATGGATGGACAGTGTGAAGAGAGCGCTGGATGCGAGAGGGATGTCTGTTGAGCAAGGAAGAGTGGCTGTGCGTGACAGAAATAAATGGAGAGAAATTGTGAATGAATAAGTGATGACGCAGCCCTGAGGGGATATTCTCCCGCATTTGATCTGATCAGCTAGTCAGGTCAGGTGCGGGTAAGGGGATGGGTCTGTTATGATGTGGCAGGGGTAAACCAGTTCTGCTGTCGGGCCCTGCTGCGGATGTCACTGTTTGCATTGCGCAGTTGACCCTTGTGCGGTGTGATGCAGTGAGGATCTGTCCGTTCTCCCCTTTGGAGCTAAGATGCGAATGAATGTGTTTGAATGGATGAGTAAATGGAGAGTGAGTCGTCCTGTCTCGGCTACCTCCCTTTCCTTGGGGGAAGCAGCCTAGGTATATATATATATATATATATATATATATATATATATATATATATATTATACAGTATGTATGGACCCTCAACCATTCGACGAATATTGGTACGAATTTGACTAGAGATGTCTAGGTTGGCCTTATTTACCTATATTTATGATACTGACTTTTATTGTTGTACTCGAAATTCATCCTTGTCTGGTCTTAGCCCCTCCCAGACTGTCCAAATCGAGTAGCCAGCTGAAACAAAGGACCGCATCATAGCCATTATCTCAGTCCAACGGTTCTAAAATATTATTCACTTCATCCTATGCTCATCCTCAACTTTATTACCACATTTGGTTTATATCTGGTTAAAAAAAAAAAAAAGTTAATTGACCATGCACCTGAGATATGGCCTTGTTTGGCCATAATTCAATAATCTGTGATATTTTGTTCAGTAGGATTTCCATAATATTGCCACAAACGGAAGGGCTGACAGGCTAACCAAAATTAACTAAGCACTTACTTCCTTGCATAACACGCACGGGTGTAATAACACACCAACTAAGATATGTCCTATTTTCCAAATAACAGATACAATGGTCAAAACATCTTAAAAAAAAAGTTGTGGGGATTACTTGCATAATGTGTGGGGATGGTATGTCTCCATGGGGTGGGTTGTCTCTCTCCCACTGACGGACCCTTTATAACAACAAAGTACAGTGTACTGAAATTCTTGAAGAGGAATTTCTCCCTTCTCTCCTTGAGCAGGATTACCGTTTTCCCGGGCGGATACTGTTTGCCCATGACAAATGACCCGTGCACACATCCCACATCTCCCAGAGATGGTTTGACGAACCCCAGCCTGGAGACACTGGGCTTGACGAGTCGGGGTTGTGATATGAGTCCTATTGAAAGCCTGTGGGGGCAACATGGTATACACATGGGAAGAAGGGGAACGAACGACGTAGTAGGCTGTGATTTTGTAAACGATGCGTGGACTTAATATTAGATACATAATAGTTTATAGCTATATGTTATATTCATAAACAAGGCGTCTACAGCAGACTTAGAAAGCACTGAATTAATCTTGTTAGATAGCTGTCATAATTACTGTTTCTACTTCACGGTCCTGATGTTCATATGCTGTTACGCTGCATAATGCGAAATATATTTTCTAGGTTAAAATATTTTCATTAATTATATCTTATCTATGGAAATACTTTAACAACATATCTGTACTAGTGAAGGAGAGGGTGAATATCAGTACAAGATATTGTCAGATATAAATGGCATACGAAAACTGTTATCATCCATCTACGGTGTATGAATGTTATACAGTATTAACAAACATGGTGGGAAAATCGGCAGAATTTTTACGTCTTTTGGTCAAAAATACATTGCCTCATATATTATTGATACGGTGTCATGCGGCTATACATAGTCTAGGTAAATTTATTCTACTACTAATCTATTTGTATATGATGGAATTATCAGAAATATTGAGTGATATAATCATCAGAATTATAAGAGTGAAATCGATATATATATATATATATATATATATATATATATATATATATATATATATATATATATATATATATATATATATATATATATATATATATATATATATATATATATATATATATATATATATATATATATTTAAAAACAAATGGAAGGTCTGTGCTGAAACCTGCAGATGAGATGAGAAGAAGAGACGAGAGAACTTGGTGTGGCTCAGTCGACAGTGCGGAGGTGATATGCCCGTTACAGAGTGGAAAACAGTGGTGACATTCCTACAAAGAAACCACGGTCTGGTAGGCCCAGGAAAACTTCCCCGAGGTTTGTTAATGAGCTCAAACTTGCAATGGAGTCTAATCCTCGTGTCACTGCAAGGAGAATTAAGGAGTGCAACCCAGAAGTGTTTGGTGAGGTTTCAGTGCACACTGTTTCTCGAAGAGTCCATGAACTTGGTTACACAAACCACAGGCCTGTGAGAAAACCTCTTCTTACACGTAACCAGCGACTTCGTAGGCTTGCCTTTGCTAACAAGTACCTTACCTGAGGTGAAGAGCAATGGTTGTCAGTGTTGTGGTCTGATGAGGCAACGTTTACCATTACCTGTAATCGAGGAGTGCGAGTGTACCTGCGCAGAGGTAGTGACCCGCTTGACCTCCATTACGCGGAAAGCACAGTTAAACACCCTGATTCACTAATGGTTTGGGGTTGTTTCTCTGGTAAGGGGTTGGGGATGCTTCTTGTGCTTCCCAGGAACTGCAGAGTGAATCAGGACGTTTACCTGGAGCTGTTTTGTGATCATTTACCTGAGTCCATCGAGCTCACAGGTGCACGAGTGTTTCAGCAGGACGGTGCACCTGTTCATAAAGCCAAATCTGTCACCAACTGGCTTCGTGACTGCGAGTTCTCCTTCATGAAAGATTGGCCTGGCAATAGCCAAGACCTCCACCCGATAGAAAACCTCTGCTACCTCGTAAAGAAGAATTCCAAGGGAAGGACATGAGCTCTCTGCTTAAGCTGGAAGCAGCCATTCGTGAGTCCTGGGCAAGTATATCACCCCAGCACCTGAGAAACCTGGCCCTTTCACTTCCATGACGTCTCAGGTCCGTGAAGAGGCGTAAATGAAACCTTAGCAAGCATTAAAGGTAATTATAATGCATTATTTACATGTTTTCTCCATAGTTGAAAAGTTTATTTTGGTTGGGGGGGCACCAGGCGCCACATACTTCTGTCGAGCACTGTAGAGTGGTGT
Organism: Coenobita brevimanus; assembly: GCF_032717465.1. Classification (NCBI taxonomy): domain Eukaryota; kingdom Metazoa; phylum Arthropoda; class Malacostraca; order Decapoda; family Coenobitidae; genus Coenobita; species Coenobita brevimanus. Next base: position 31,533,246 of record NC_137057.1, read on the forward strand.
ATATATACGCAACGACTTATCTTGCTCTCGTGTTCCTGAACTTGATTCTTCTGAATTCTCTACTCTCTGGCTTCGGCTCTCCTGTCATTCTCTGACTAAGTACTGTATATGTGCACTGTTTACTTATCTCCTAATTCTACTGACCATCAAAAATTCTTCGACTATCTTACCTCTACAATGGAACACATTCTATCCATTTCTCCTTTCTCTAAATTCTCCATTCTAGGAGATTTCAATGTTCACCACCACCTTTGGCTCTCCTCTCATTTCACTGATCCACCTGGTGAACAAGCCTTCATCTTTCTATCCTTGACGACATAGAGCAGCTTGTACAGCACCCAACCCGCAACCCTGACTGCCTCTGAGAGAACTCCAACATACTTGACCTTTTCCTCACAATTAATCCTTCTGCTTACACTGTTAATCTTTTCTCTCCATTGGGTAACGTTAACCTGTTTTATCACTCTGGTACGGCCTGTGGACCCCTCCAAAAAAACGTCGTCTGTGGCACTGAAGCTGCGGATTTGGAGGCCCTCAAGCTGTACTTATTTGATTTTCTCTGGAATGATTGTTGCTTCCATGGCCAGGAGCCACCTGAGTGTGCCTTGAGCATTACGAAGGTTATTCTCTCGGGCATGAAAGCATACATTCTTTTCTCATATCCTTTGACTAATGCAAGAAAGCCTTGGTTTAATCACACTTGTTCTAATGCTGTCCCCAAAGAGGAGAGGGCCTATAAAAGGTACCGGAGCCAAACAACCCCTGAATCACATCATTTTTATGTTTCTGCCCAGAATTGTGCTAAATCTGCTCTTCGCTCTGCTAAAAATAATTTCATTCGTACTAAATGCTCTCAGCTCTCCAGCTTGAACTCTTTCTGCTCCTTCTGGCACCTTGCCAATAACCTTTCTAACAACTTTACCTCATCATCCTTCCCTTCATTTTTCTGCTCTGATGGCTCTGTAGCTTTTTCTTCTACTGATAAAGCAGATCTCTTTACTTAGACTTTCTCCTCCAATTCTACCTCAGATGATTCCAGTGCTGTTCCTCCATCATTTTCCACCTCTGACTTCCTCATGGCTGACATTAAAATTTCTTCAGGTGATGTATTTTCTGCCATCATTGCCCTTAATACTAACAAGGCATATGGTTCTAATGGAATCCCTCCTGTTGTCCTCAAGAAGTGTGTCTCTGTGCTTACACCCTGCCTAGGTAAACTCTTTCACCTTTGTCTTTCAACTTGTGCCTCTCCTTCTTGCTGGAAGTTTGCTCTCATTCAGCCAGTCCCAAAGAAGGGTGACCATTCCCAACCCTCTAACTGTCGTCCAACTACTTTAACATACAGTGTCTCAAAAGTTTCTGAGTCTATTCTTAACAGCAAAATTATAAAACATCATTCCTATCACAACCTTCTTTCTGATCGTCAGCATGGGTTCCGTCAGAAACGCTTCACTGGCGGTATTCTCACCTACCTTTCAGACTCCTGGTCATCCTCCTTTTGAGACTTTGGCGAAAGCTTTGTCACTGCACTTGACGTCTCAAAGGCTTTCGATCAAGTCTGGCATAAATCTTTAATACCCAAACTGCCCTCTTACGGTTTCTATCCTTCGATATGTGCCTTCTTCTATAGCTTCCTTTCTGGGCGTTCTATAGCCACTGTTGTAGACGGCCATATTTCTTCTCCTAGATCTATCAACAGTGGTGTTCCTCAGGGTTCTGTCCTATCACCAACTCTCTTTCTTTTATTCATCAATGATCTTCTAAGCTGTACATCTAACCCTTTCCACTCGTACACTGATGATTCTACCCTTCACCTTTCCATTCGGTTCCCACAACGTCCATCTCAGCAGTTACTTCAACAAGCAAGGGTGAGGCTATGGCGCACCTAATGTCTGACTTGGCTCGTATCTCTGACTGGGGTAAAAATAATCTTGTTGCTTTTAATGCATCAAGACTCAGTTTTTACACCTATCAACCCGTCAAAATAATTCCACAGGAGTACCCACTAATGTTTAATAATATCCAGCTCAATCCTGCATCATCCATGAACATGCCTGGGGTTTCATTCACTCGGGACTTATCTTGGAAAGATCATATTACATCTCCTGTAAAATCTGCTTCCAAGAGATTAGGTGTGCTAAGCCGACTCCGTGCCTTCTTTACCCCTGACAGGTGTTGACTTTATACAGAGGTTTTATTCGCCCCTGTTTAGAGTACAACTGTCATGTGTGGGGAGGCTCCCCACATACAGCTCTTCTCGATAGAGTGGAGTCAAAGGCTTTTCGTCTCATCAACTATCCCCCTCTTACTGGCTCCCTTCGACCTCTGTCTCTTTGCCACACTGTTGCATCTTTATCTCTTTTCTATCACTACTTCAATGGTCACTGCTCCTCTGAACTGACTCCTTGCATCCATCCATCCACCTCTATGACAAGGGCGTAGCATCCGTCTAGCAACAAACTCTCATCCTTTTTCTGTCCAGTTGTCTGATGCAAGAGTTAACCGTTACTCCCAGCCCTTCATTTATGCAACAGGTAAACTCGAACCGTCTCCCTCTGTCTGTATTTTCTACTTCCTATGATGTCCAATCTTTCAAACGCAGTGTGTCCAGGCATCTCAAAATGAATGGATCTTGAAGTTTGCTCTCTTTTGTATTCGTTTTCGTTTTTGAAGATGTCAACATGCTTGCATGCGTCGCCCTTGGTCACCAAATGGCGCTTTCCAGGCTGCAAGATCTATTGCAAACTCCCTGTTCAGTCCCTTAACCCTGAGGTAACACTTAATGACCTCGTCCCACGTCTTTCTTTGTTTATCCCTGACAACCCCACCCCCCAGTATTAACACTTCTCACCTTCTGCACCCAATTATCATCCCCCATCCTCTCCACATGCCCAAACCATCTCAGTCTACCTCTCCTCATCACAACACCAATACACTCCAGTCCCATCCTACCTCTCAACTCTTCCATCGTAAACCCAGCCTCCCCAGGCCTTGCAAGCAGGGACGCACTGCACATCCACCTAATCATTGTCATTTCTGTACGTCTGAGCTTGCGAGTATCCTCCTCCTTTACTGCCCAGGTTTCATTACCATACAGCATTACACTCCTAACACATGCTGCCTACAACGACCCCTTAGCAAATAGGGAGAGTCCTCTCAATGTCAGGAGAGGCAACAGCTCCCTGAACTTCTTCCAACCACTTCTCACCCTAGCCACAGAGCTAGCTCCAGCCCCACCTCCAGCACACATGTGTCTCATATAACAAAACTCTTCCACACACTCAAAAGAGACTCACCAGCAAGTTCAATCCTTTCACGCCTGACAGTCTCCACCCACTCTCCTCGACATGTCGCATACATAAAATCAGCATTATCCCGCAGTCTGCCTTTGATGCCACTACATCTTTTGTGCACCCATTTATCACAAACACTACCCAAGATGGAATTACCTCCCACGCCCATGTGACAAACTGCACATGGCCACTCTCCCACATCTTTGACTGCCACCAACATTAGATATCATCACTTTTGTTTTATCTGCATTTACCCTTAAGCCCTTATACCCATACCATCTCTTTACTTCCTAAATCTTTCCTCCGCCTCCCTTTCATTCTCTGCAATCAACACCAAATCATCAGCATACAACATCTCCCACGGGAGTCCGTTTCTGAAGTCACTTAAGAGGGCTTCAAGTACTATGATAAATAACATGGGACTCAAAACTGACCCCTGATGCACACTAACGTTCACGGAAATCTCATCACTCATGTCTCCATTCACTCTTACCTGGGTGCGAACACCCACATACACGGCCATAACCACCCTAACCAGCCACTCCTCTAAGCCAAGCTTTCTCATTGCCCACCTCACCATCTCTCCAGGGACTCTGTCAAAGGCCTTTTCCAAATCAAAATACAGATCCCTTTTCTTCCTAATATATTTTTCCTGAAGCTGTCGAACAATGAATATGGTATCAGTGGTCCCCCTGGCTGGCATAAACCCAAACTGCATCTCATCAATATTCACTCTTTCTCTAATCATTCCTTCTAGAACTCTCTCCATTGCCTTCATTATCTGGTCTAAGGGCTTTAAACCTCTATAATTTCCTCTTTCCAGGGCATCACCCTTCCCTTTATACACATTTACAATTACACTCCTCAGCGAATCATCTGGGAAAACACACTCTTATTTAATCATATTTGTCAGGTCAGTGACCAACCGCACCCCTATATTTCCTGAAGCCTTCAACATTTCGGCAGTCAACCCCGACACACCTGCTGCCTTCCCCACCTGCATCCTGCCTATTGCCTCACTCACAGTAGCAGCGTCAATCAAAGGCCAAGGGCCAAACACTGGATCTGCTGGCTCCAAACCTTCCCTGTCCCAGTCAAATTCCTCATTCAACAATCAGTTATAATGCTCTCTCCATGCATCTTTAATATCCCCACTGTTCACCACTACCCTTCCTTCATCATTCTTCACACACTGCTCACGTATAATATCCCGATTATCCCTCTTCATCTGATTTGCACCTTAAATATCATATTTTTCCTTTCCCCATGATTTAGGTAATCAAGTAAAAGTCTCTGTGACTCGGACTTCTCCCTGTATACCTCTCTTCTAGCCCTACGCTTGGCAGCCAAGTATTCCTCCTTGTTACCACCCTTCTTCCATTCCCGGAAAAGCCTTCTTTTCTCCTTAACTGCAGCTTCTACACCCTCATCCCACCACCAAGTTACTTTATGTCTTGGTGGGCCTCTAGTCCAACCGCATATTACATCAGTATTGTTTTTATTTATTTTTTCTTGGAAGGAAGTTTTGCAGGCTCGGTCTTTGGTTTCTTCTTCCTCGCATAAAAAAAAAAAAAAATTGAGTCATCTTACGAATGAAATATATGGTTGAACCGTCATCATAACCAGTGTATTATAATTATTGCAGAATGAATATATAGATCATACTAATACGCCAGACACCTTGAACCTCTCCTTCAAATGGAAACAAAATGCCTTTTTTTTAATAATTCATTTAACCATATCAGTACAAACTTTTGCTGAAATTTCATCACATCCAGTGTATTATATTTATCCAGTTATGCACTTAAGCTAACATACATCGAAGAGACAGCAACTTGGAGGTTAGTGACTTCCATACTATCCTCTCCTGCCCCCAGAGCGCCCTGTGGCACTACGAACTGGTGACACACAGTTCGGGTAAGATCTGATGTGACGCGGCCTGAGAGAGAGAGAGAGACAGAGAGACAGAGATTGAGACTGTCAATAAGAATGGCATATCCACCACAGAAGGGTCATCTAGGCAGCTAACCACTGTGGGTTTAAGAAGTAAGGTCAGACTCCGTGACCCCCACCTCCATTAGTCAAAAGGAAATGGGAAAGGGAGGAGGAACTGGCTGTTTAGAGGGGGAAGGGGAGAGTGAGACAGGTAGGGAGTTCAAAGGAGGGAGTGGGGGGATAGGAAGATGGGAATGAGTTTCCAGCAGTGAAAGAGTTGGCAGAATGGGAAGAGAGGATTATGTTTTATGAAGACAGTAGCGGCCAGTAACCACATCTTTGTATGGTTTATTAATTTTACAAACAGAAAATGCCAATATACAGTTCATGGAAACAATTTGATTTTTGTATTAAAAAAAAAAAAATCATTGTGTGCTCCACCATCTGGCAGGGCAAGACAGGAGCAGTTTTAAGGTGTGCGAGCACCAGCGATCAGTCTGTGATATGGAAATCTCTTTATATCATTTGGTTATTTGCAGCTGAAGTTTATCTGTCAACGAAATGAGCTATGACAATAATGAAAAACACTCATACCTGGTTAGTTTTACTAATCTTCTAATATATGATTCGTAGCTACATAACTGTTTTAGGCAGTGCTTAGCAACCCATTCATTCATCCTCCTAGACACAACAAATGTGTGAATACGGCACGGGCTGCAGGCATCCCAACTGCCTGACCCAAGCCACACTTTTATACTGTACCAGGTTTATATGTTGCCAATAGTACCTTCTCCCATCACTGGCCTCAATATCAGCATGGCATATGGGCCTGATGGGGTCCTTCCTGTTGTCTTCAAGAACTGTGCTTCTGTTCTTACACCCTTCCTAGGCAAACTCTTTCGCCTTTGTCTGTTACCCTGTACCTTTCCTCGCTGAAAGTTTGCTCTCACTCAACCTGTCCCAACGAAGGGCGACCATTCCCAAGCCTCAAACTATCGCCCACTTGCTCAACAGATAAATTTTAAAGCATCTTTCCTATCATAACCATCTTTCCGATCGCCAGGATGGGTTCCGCCAGAAATTCTTCACTGGTGATTCTCTCACTTTACTTTCAGAGTCCTGGTCATCCTCCTTTCTGGAGTATGGGGAAAACTTTTCCTTTGCACTTGACATGTCAAAGGCTTTCGATCTAATGTGGCATAAATTTTGTATTTTCTAACTGCCCTCTTCCGGTTTCCCTCCTTCTCTCTGTGCCTACATCTCTAGCTTCCTTTCTGTGCATTCTATAGCCGTTGTTGTACAAGGCCACCGTTCTTCATCTAGAGCTATCAACTGCGGTGTTCATCAGGGCTCTGTCCTATCACCAACTGTCTTCCTTCTATTCATCAATGACCTTCTAAGCTGTACATCTAACCCTGACCACTCATACCCTAATGATTCCTCCCTTCACTTTTTCCATTCACTTTTTGCAATGGCCTTCTCAGCAGTTACCTCAACCAGCTAGGTATGAGGCTATGGTACGCTTTATGTCTGACTTGGCTCTTATCTCTGATCGAAATAAAAGTAATCTTGTTGCGTTAAACTCATCAAAAATTTTCGACCCGTCAAAATCTTCCTTAGTATTGTCCCATAATTTTGAAAAATGTCCAACTGAGTCCTTCATCATCCTTGAACATAACTCGGGTTTCATCTCTCGGGATTTTGGAAAGATCACATTGCCTCTCTTGTAAAATCTGCTCCCAAGAGTGATGTTTTAAGCCGACTCGGTGCCTTCTTTACCCCTGCACAATTGTTGACTATAAACACGGGTTTTATTTGCCCCTGTGTAAAGTACAACTCTCATATGTAGGGAGGCTCCCCACATGCAGCTCTTCTCAACAAGAAAAAGTCAAAGACCTTCTGTCTCATTAATTCTTCTTCTTACTGTCTCCCTTCAACCTCTGTTTCTTCCCCGTACTGTTACATCTTCACAGTATCTCTTCTCTGTCGGTGATTCAGTGTCACTGCTCCTCTGAATTGTCTGCTTGCATCCCTCCACCACTAGTGCAAGAGCGTAGCACCTGTTTAGTAGCAAATTCTCATCTCTTTTCTGTCCAGGTCTCTCCTGCAAGAGTAAACCGTGAGTCCCAGTCCTTCATATATGCAACAGGTCAGCTCTGGAACTGTCTTCCTCTGTCTGTGTTTCCTACTGCCTATGACCTCCAGTCTTTTAAATATAGCGTGTCCAGACATCTCAGTCTTATTTAGTTTTTGTTTTTGTTTCTTGAAGGGAACAATCATGCGGGCTTGTGGCCTTTGTTTTCTTCTTCCTTGCATAAAAAAAAAAAAAATAAACTTCTTCTGCAGTTATGATGATGATACTCATGGAACCTCCACTGCCATCACCATCGCAAGCACAGATGTAGGCAGCACCATCATCTCACACCTGGTCTTTGCTAAGCTGTCTGTGACGAAGTTGTAATTTCAAAGCTCAGCCGCACGCCACAAACCGCCATAACCTCAAGGAGAGGATCCACTCCCATTTTCCTATCATTGAGAATATGAATATAATTTCCATTAGACATCCTGATATCAACTTTCTGTTTAAAGCTATACAGATTTTTAAATTATTATCATTTAACATTATTGCTTTCAGTGTGAAGGTTTTACTACTTTCTAACCGCATTTTAAGTCCCATCGGAGGCTTCGTAACACATCTTCCTCAGCAGTTTATGATGCTTTTGGCATCTTCACACTTTCTTGTATTTATTTATATCCCATGAACATCGATATATGTATTGCTCTAAATTGCTGTAATAACAATGAAGGCGATACAATATTACGTGCTGAAAAGTCGCTTAGGAAATGGTGCTATGAAGCCTCTTATGCCACCTAGAATATGGGCATTAATTCGCTGAACCGTCATAAGTTGGAGCTTCATTTAACCCCATCACTCCAAGGACGCCCTTTTACTACACCCTTGCTGCCTGTTAATGGTGTGTAGATCAGGAGATGGTTTTCGAACTGGAGGGACTGGACAAAACTTTTGTTAAACACGAGATCTTCCCAAGTTGAAATTAAGATAAACATTCCTCATCAGGTTGAAGAAGTCAGTGGTTTACTTCCCCTGGTTGAGTAAATGGAAATAAACCTTAAAACAATTGCATTCGACCGGTCTTGGCCACATGGCATATAAATATGTATGCAACACCTAGCGACGGGAAAATTTTGGAAGCCCTCGATTTTTTGCTGGCATCTTCACTTTTCTTATGCCGGGTTTTTCGTCCCATGATGGGCTGTTATATAGCTGGATCATTTCCGCTGTAAGCAGCAGGAAATGGTAAGATGGAAATAATCATGCACTACAGCAAGGCGACATAAGTGGCAGTGTCGCCTGTCAGCACTGTATAGCCGCGTTCACAAGAAGGGATACACATCCGTCCTTACTGTGTACTGTAATGGCTACTGGCGGTGCGATGTGGAGCTATTTCGCTTACTGGTTCGTTGATGATCACTGCTACACCTGATGGTATGTGAGCAGTTCTTTCACTTTAACTTGATTTACATTTTTTATCTTTTGAAACTTATTTCATATAGCTCATTATTTAAAAAAAAAAAAAAAAAAAAAGGACAGTGTGATATCGCTGCATCTTTTACATTGCACTTCTTTGTGACTAGCGCTATATTCCGGTTTTAATCTATTGTTACAACTTTGCATTCAAGTTGCAGAGATGGAGATTTTAGACCAAGTTACTGTAAAAAGAATATAGCTCTACATCCCAGCAGCGGACACTACAACAGGCGTAGGATTAGACGTGTATCCCTACTGATGAACGCGGATGTACCCGTAAACCATATACAGGGTGTACCAAGAATTTTTTTTAAACCTTGAGATTACTGTACGGTTAATTTTCAGCAAAAAAATGCTGTATCAACAGGGTCCCATTTGCCAACCGTAACACAGCTACTGACGATTTTCTGGACAAAAATTGCCTCTCATAATTTACCCAAAAGGTTATTAGTAACTGTATTAGCTCCTTAATGGCTAAGAATAAGACCCATGTTGATAAAATATTTTTTGATTAAAATCAACCACAGAATTACCACCATGAAATTCACACACACACACACACACACACACACACACACACACACACACACACACACACAGGGAGAGAGAGAGAGAGAGAGAGAGAGAGAGAGAGAGAGAGAGAGAGAGAGAGAGGAAGGCCTTGGAGATGTTCGAGGTACCGTCCTACATGGTGCGGACCATTTGACCCTCTATAGATATATAGAGCTCCACTGAACATACAGAATCAGGTGGCACAAACCTTACACATCACCAGAAACTATGTGGCAGGGAGGTGAGATTATCTGTCACAATCCCCCAAAACAAACATGATTTCTACTGGTAATGATTTCTCAACCATTCCTGTTGGATCATCATCTACTGAAGGTTCATCCGCACTGTCTCAGTGCTTACGGGCTGTGTTCCACCGAAAGTGAGTAGGCATTGTCTCAGCAAATCAGAGGCCGGAACATCAAACAAACAGAAGACCATGAAGCTCTACACGTACAAAGTAAGAAGACTTGCAGAAAACTACAAACATGATACCTTAATGGCTGAATTAGAAAATATTAGTTGGGATATTGTGGGTTTGAGTGAGATCCACAGAAACGAAGAAAAATTAATTCGGCTTCAAGACAGCAACCAACTATTTTGCTGCAGAGGAAGGCAAAAATGAAAGAGTTAATGGTGTAGGATTTCTAACTAACAAATTCTTGCAGACAGCAATGTTAAATTTTGCAATGTATCTGATAGAGTAGCATGGAGTGCAATTAGACTAGGCAAAAGGTACACCCTGAAAGTAGTATAAGTAAAGTCGAAGAAAAAAAGGCTGGCCGGGTAGATGGCCGGCCAGACTTTTTTTCCTGATTAGGCACCATGCAGTAACGGTTAAGAAAAAAATGCCCCAGGGAAAATTGGCTACATGGCAACTTTCCGCCATCTCTCACTCATCACTCATTGACTATAGATGATAGACATCGTGTCTCAGCGTCAATTAATACGTTACTGCGAGTGGGTGGCCGCCCTCCCACACTCCGAGAATTTGTTGGTGTTTGCCTTGCAAAATCGCGTGTGACACCCACCCCTCATGAGTGGGAAGCCTCTCGATCGTGACACAAGGGTCAGGGTGATTCAGTGTCATGAATTAGGCCTTCAAACGAAGGATATAGTGAATGAGACTGGTGTGAGTGAGCAAAGTGTTCGTCGCTTGGTTGCAGTTTCATGCATCTGACAGCGCTGTTGTTCCTAAGCCTGCTAAGAGTACTGGGAGACCAACGAAAATAAGCGAAACTTCGCTCAGAGTTCTGAAGCGGAGCGTGGATGTCACTCCCACCCTTACAGCAAGGAAACTTAAGGAAGAAAACCCCCAGCTACTTGGTGATGTGACAGTTAGAACAGTGTCTGGCGCTCTGCACAGGCGTCTCGGTTACAGAAAAGTGGCGGCACGTCGTAAACCAGCTTTAAATGAACAGCAAAGGCAAGCTCGAAAGGCATTTGCTAAGAAATACTTGAAGTGGCCATTAGAAAAATGGCGTAGTGTCCTCTGGACTGATGAGTCACAGTTCCTTGTGAGTGACACGAAGGGAAAGAAGGTGTGGGTGAGGAAGGGTGTTAATAAGGATGACCCCAAGTATTGCGCCCTTACAGTAAAACACCCTATATCACTTATGGTATGGGCTGCTTTTGGATATAGGGGTAAGGGGCTGCTAGTGGTCTTCAAAAGAATCTTATGGTAAACCAGCAAGTGTATCTTAAGATCTTGGAGGAATATTTGGGGGAGTGTTTCGCGAATAGTGGCGCCGAGATTCTCCAGCATGACGGGGCTCCAGCACACAGAGCAAATTCAGTAAAAAAACTGGCTTCAAGTAAATGAGGTTGAGTATATTTCCGACTGGCCAAGCAACAGCCCAGACCTCAACCCCATAGAGAACTTGTGGGGTATCTTGAAGAGGGAGTTGAGGGAAAGAGACACCTCTACGGTGGAGAAATTAGAGACAGAGTTGCGTGCCGCCTGGGATAGGATTCCCGCCTCTACGCTTCATCACCTGGCCGACTCTGTTCCAACTCGTCTTAGCAATATCAAGAAGACTGGTTTATTTTCAAATAAGTAGCCAGATGTTGGTGAGTGTTCCATGATTGTGTTTTGATGTTGTCTAGACAACTTTGTGAATCATCTGGGGAGTTGGGGAGGGAGGGAAGGTTTATGCGGTCATTATAAGTTTAGGAAATGGCGACTCGGCCAGCCTTTTTTTCTTCGACTGTATATACACCGACTTCTCAAAGCTCAGATGGAGAAATAGAAACATTCTACGAAGACCTTTCCCAGATTATGGAAGAAGAAAAGATCACATACACTAAACTCATGGGAGACTTCAATGCAAATCAAAAAATGGAGAAGCATGTATGGAAAAATTCAGAGTGGGAGAAAGGAATGACAGAAGTGAAATGGTAAATTTTGCTGAAATGTATAACCTGACAATAATGAACATATCCTTCCACAAAAAAGAGGGGATGGGGGAGAAAAATGGACCAGGGGACATACAAATGGAGAAACAAAGAAAGAAATTTACTTCATTATATCATTAAAAATAATAGGATCATAGACGTCACAGTTATCAACAAAGTAACTACAGGAAGTGACCACAGAATGGGGGGTTGCAAAGCCAGATTCAATTTCAGAAGTGAAAGAAAGAAGCTGATTAACAACAAAAAATACGCCAATTAAAAGTAAGCGAAAACAAAGCTGCCTTTCAGTTACAAATAAAGAACAGATTTCAGGCTCTGAGTTATGTTGTGTGTGACATTGATGTCTTGAATGACAGACTAACGAAAGCGCAAAGAGAATCAGCGGAGGTACTGGGGAAAGCTAATACCGCCAGAGCCAACAAGTATTCAAAAATGACCCTAGAGCTCATGAAAAGAAGAAAGGAAAGGAAAGTAAAAACAAAGAAAAACAATATAGAAAGAGTGGAATTAAATAAGCTTTTCAACAGGAAGCAGAAGAGAAGAAAAAAGAAAGAGAAACACTGATCAGATCAAAGAAACCATCAAAAAAGGAAAAAGTCTAAAACAGGTCTGAAGTAAAGTGGCACTTGGAGATATAAAATTTATATCACTGAAAGACTAAACCAGTGAAGTCATTAAATGCGGTGATGGGATGGTGCAGAGACCCGAGCAGTTTTACAAAAGCTGTATGCATCGATGTTAATAGTGCCAATAGCTACTTTCCTGAGGTAACTCCAGACAAATAAACGTTTCTCCTGAAAAGTATGAAAAGAGGGGAGGTCCCAGGAGAGGATAGAATAGTACCAGTAGCAGATTTACCGTCGAATGCAGGAGAAAAAGTACAAAACAGGCTCGCCCACTTATTTATTCAGTGTATAAAGAAGAAAATTAAAAAAAACATAGTATGATGCAACAGTTATTTTGCTTCACAAAAAAGGAGACTCAAACGATCTTAGTAACTATCGACCCATTAGCTCGTTATCTGTTATTTACAAACTCTTCACTAAGTCCATATAAACAGAATAATAATAAATTTGGAAGAAAACCAGCCTTGTGAACAGGCTTGATTCCGAAGCAGCAATGAAGCAGCAAATTGAGAAAACTACAGAATATAATAAACCTCGGTGCTTAGATTTTGTAGAGTACAAAAAGCCTTTTGACTCAATAGGGCAAACAAGAATTACAGATTCACTGCAGGAACATGGAGTTGTAATAACCAAACTGAAACTCAACAAATTAGTCACACTGTCCTGTCCAAGATTCGATCTCAGGCCCCCGCACTTCATACGTGTGCACATTATCACTGAGCCAAAGAGAGGATCCCTGCTTTGCCTAGAGGCAAAGCGGGCTGTTATACACCACATTACATCACTCTTTCCTCCCCTTGGTGATTAATTTGGTCAGTTTTGATCACACGTTGTAGCATAGCATCGGAGGCCATCTCGAGGAGGCTGCGGACCACAATGAACAGGATGTATGGACAGGGATGCTGTCACCCAACCAAGGAACAGCATGAAATTGCCAACCAAGCCCCACCTCACATCCTAGCGCTGCCACCAATGTAATAACTGAAATGAAACTTAACAAATTAATCACTGTCCTGGCCGCGATTCTATCTCAGGCCCCCCCCCCCAGGGACCTGAGGTCGAATCTCAGCCAGGACAGCGATTAATTTGTTAAGTTTTATTTCAGTTATTGCACAGTAAATTAGCATGTTGTAAAACTGATCAAAAACATACATAAAGAGGGAATGCTACAGTTAAATTACATAAAGACTCAGAAACAATTAAGACTGAGAAAAGCGTGCATCAGGGAGCTACAGTTTCACCAAAATTATTTACAGTACACCTAGAACGTATTATCAGAAAGCTAGACTGGGAGAACAAAGGTGTAAACAGAGATGGAAAAAACCTAAACCATTTAAGATTTGCATATGACGTTGTCCTAGTCTCAGAGAAGAAACATTGAGAGAAATGTTAAATGACTTAATTAGAGAAAGTCGCAAAGTAGGCCTAAGATGAACCAGAGTAAAACTAATGTTTAATCCAAATTCACCAAAGAGGTGAAGAAATTCTTAAAGAAGTTGAGGAGTACAATTACTTGGAGCAAAAACTAAAATTAATGAAAGACCACAGTGACGGGAAAAAAAAAAAGACGCATTGCAACTGGATGGAAAGGAGGTGGGCAGGTCATATAGCAAGAATAAAGGATAACCAATGAAACAGGAGGCTGATTGACTGTACACTAAGAGATTGTATGCACAGCAGAAAAAGGCCAGACAGGAGGTGGAGAGATGAGATAGAGAAATTTGCAGGCAAAATGTGGTAGAGATTAGCTCAATCAAGGAATTCGTGGAAAAGGATGTGGGAGGCCTCTGTTTAGCAGTGGACTTACAATGGCTGCTGCTGATATATATATATATATATATATATATATATATATATATATATATATATATATATATATATATATATATATATATATATATATATATATATATATATATACACCTAGGCTGCTTCTCCCAAGGAAAGGGAGGTAGCCGAGACAGGACAACATACTCCCAATTTACTAATCCACTCAGACACATTCATTCGCATCTTTGTCCCAAAGAGGAGAAGGGACAGATCCTCACTGCATCACACCACACGAGGGTCAACCGCGCAGTGCAATCAGTGACATCCACAGCAGGGCCCGACAGCAGAGCTTGTTTACCCATGCCACATCATACTGATCCCCTTGTCTGCACCTGACCTGATCAACTGATCAGACAAATACAGGAGAATATCCCCTCAGGGCTGCGTCATCATTTATTCATTCACAATTTCTCTCCATTCATTTCTATCACGTAGAGCCACCCTTCCTTGCCCAACAGACATCCCTCTCGCATCAAGTGCTCTCTTCACACTGTCCATCCATCCTATTTGTGGTCTTCCTCTCAGCCTTACACCTCTCACATCAGACCTAGGTATCCTTTTCACCAATCGCTCATTATCCATTCTCTCCATATGCCCAAACCATCGCAACACCTCTGCTCAACTAGATCGGCCATCTCCCGCACAACTCCAGTTCTCCTTCGCACTTCATCATTTCTCACTTGATCCATACGCATCACTCCACACATACTCCTCAGACTCCTCATCTCCATTACATTCAAACTTTTCCTCTCTGCTACACCCATATTCCATGTTTCAGCCCCATATAACACAGTTGGTACCACAAAACCCTCATACAGTCTTCTCTTTACATCCATTCTAGCGAACGACATCTAAACACTTTTAATTCCTCCCAGCACCTTTCCCATGTCATTTATTCTAAACTTCACTTCTGCATCTATTCTTCCATCCACAGCAACATGTGACCCTAAATACTTAAAACACTCTACCTCCTCAAGCAACTCACTATTCCAAATTATATTCATCCTCCTACCATCTACCAACCTCGTACACTTCATCACTTTACTCTTATTCTCATTGACTGTCAATTTCCTCCTTTCACATACCCTTCCAAACTCCTCTACCAACTGTCTCAATCTCTCCTCTAAATCAGCCACCAGTGCAGTGCAGCTGCTTCAGATTCCACTCTCTACCATCAACATTCACCAGACTCAGACCTCCACCTATCACTTGCATTCACCTCCTTTACAACAC
This sequence comes from Coenobita brevimanus, assembly GCF_032717465.1. Taxonomy (NCBI): domain Eukaryota; kingdom Metazoa; phylum Arthropoda; class Malacostraca; order Decapoda; family Coenobitidae; genus Coenobita; species Coenobita brevimanus. The sequence goes on from NC_137057.1 coordinate 31,548,677, forward strand.
CATCCCTATACATACATACACACACACACACACACACACACACACACACACACATATATATATATATATATATATATATATATATATTAAAGCGATATTCAGCACAATTAGGCAACATCCAGGTTCTATTAAAGCAATATCCAGCGCAATTAGGCAACATCCAGCACTGAAAAGGGATGTAACCGGCAGTCCAATGCAATATCCTGCGTCAAGGCATCCATCCGGCTCACAATCGGTAGCCAACTGGCGCCAGGTAAAATCCGGAAACTGGTGAGCCAATGAAAATGCCCTCTATGTGTCAGACAATCAGAATATGTCGTGAATGCAGCTCACCCAGCATGCTTGCCCGTGGATGTCGTAGAGTTAAGATGTGCTCGTGCTCTCCAATCTTCCAACCACATGGTAGCAAAACATTGGTGCTGTGACTAACTCTGTGGCATCCTGTGGTCCTATATTTACTGTTACTGTATGGCAAAGCTAATGGCCTGTCAGTGCCCATGTCCAAGTTCTCTATGAGTCTGCTGTGACTGAAAATACTGTATTGCGTTGCATACTGTAATGTTTATGAGCGCAACCCCCCCAGTGCTGTTTCACCTTTCCACATGCCTCACCTGAAAATGCTCATTACTGTACACGATGCTAGTTGTGTGTTATGGCTGAGATTGTGGCTTTTGTGGTGGTTCCTTGGATGCTACAGGTCCTGCTGGCCTTGTGTTTTGTCCTGGTCATTGTCTCCATGGCGCCTCTACCACCTGCTAAGAGGCGTCATATCATTTTCTCCACTGAGAAGATGATGGAGGTAATCGAGACAATGAAGCAAGGTTGGACCATCGCAAGGCTAATAGATCATTACAACATACCCCAGACCAAGTTGCAGAATTTGCAGAAGAGGCACTCCATCAAGAGGCTTTTCCAGGGCCACCATGGTGCAACTGTGCGACAGCAGGAACACAAGATGATGGCCAAGCCATGCTTTGGTGAACTCGACCAGGTTGGCCTGAAGTAGTTTCAACAACAGATTGGCAGTGGTGTGATTGTCCATTCCATCAAGCTGAAGGCTGCAGCCACTAAGTTCGCTGAGCAACTGGGGATCGTCATTTCAAGGCGACCGAAGGTTGGCTGACTCGGTTCAAACTTCGACATGGTCTGTCCAACAAGATAACTTAAAATGAGATGCTGGATTCAGGCACGGGAGGAATTGATGCGTTTCACACCAAGCTTAAAAACCTGATTGATAAAGAAGGGTTATGTCTCAACGAGGTCTATAATGCTGATGAAACTGGTCTATTCCTCAGATCAGTCTTGACTAATACCTTAGCTGACAAGAAATCATCACCTGGTCATAAGGCAAGCAAACAGTGCTTCCTGTCTTTTGTGTTGTGCCAATGAAACAAGCTCCCATTTTTTTAAACCTATTGTAGTGGGGCACTCCAAACAGCTACATTCTCCCCAGGGGTTAATGGATCATCTCCCAGTGATTTATTTCCACTTGCTGAAGGCTTGCCTTACAGCCAAGATCCTCAAAGATTGGTTCTACGAACATGCTGTGAAACAGATTATCTGTTATCAAATGGAGAGTCTTAACTTTGCCTGCAACGAAGTGAAGGCTCTGCTGCTCCTCGACAATGCTCCTGCTCATCTTCCTGAGACGGAGTTGGTTGGAGATGGAGTTCGTATTAGGGTCATGTTCTTGTTGTCCTTGCCCCGTAATTCGACCTCAGTCTTGTAACCCATGGACCAGGATATTATCACGGCAACGAAGCGGCTGTAATGGAAGAGGTTCATGGATGACGCGATGGTTGTGCTCAAGGACAGGGAGAAGGCAGCCCAAGGTATGGGCAGTTAACGGGAGAGGACCTTGGCCAACCTCAAGCGGTATTCCAAGTCTGCAATCTGCAACTGGGTGCAGGCTTGGAGGGAATTCTCTGCACTCACACTTGAGCATGGTTGGAACAAGCTCCTCAGAGGTGAAGAGACCATTGCTGACTTTACCAGCCTCGAAGCTCCAGCGTATGGAAGCAGCAGGAGAACATGTGACTTGAGAACACAATCTACGACTGACTGGAAGTGGACAAGGGAGACCCTGGGTACCACATTCTGCCAACAGGAAAATTGTGGAGTTTGTGACTGAAGGGGACACCGAGGATGAAGAAGAGGAAGAGGAGGACGATGATGACAGTGAAGTGGCAGAAATCATGAGGCTCCAGCAAGTTCTTGATACAGTGGACGTTCTTCTCGACTGGTGCGAGCATCCTCATCGGCAGCCCATCTTAAGTAAAGCCATGGCCATTTACCTGTGACAGGGCTGTGAGAATGTGATAAAGATGCAGTCAAGAAGGATCCCAAGGCAAGCATCCATCACGTTCTTTTTCTTTCCTGTGACACCTTCCACTCTGTGGCCACAGCCCTAGATCTCCGTGCATTGTCCTCTGTCATCCCAGCCTTTGATCTCATGCTGGCCTCTGTCACTTCAGCCCTTTACTTCCTCAAAATGGCGTCGTTAACCCAGCCAGGCACCACCACGGCCACTTCTTCTTCACCACAGCAGGCACCCTGGCCATGGCACCACCATCAGCCCCACCGACTATGTGCTGTCTTCACCTGAGGCTACCCATCAGTCAGAGGTCTTACTGGGGCTCCACTCGACACTCTCTGCCACCCAATCTCCAGTACCTACTACAGCACTCTTGGCAGAGATCGAGCTTGAGGTTGTGGAGCTGGAGCAATCTTTGGGGGAGACATTAGTCACTAGATTACATGGGATTATGTGTACTGTACGGTACAGTACAGTACTGTACTGCACGATGTACAACCCTACCCTCCATCAATGCCAACACTTAGGGCCGTACTATAAAAACCCAGAGTTTAGGCGGTCCAACGGCGACGTTCAGTCGTCAGACGTTCCTGAGCGTCAGTCATCCTTACTATAAAAAATCTGGACCGTCAGTCTTGGCGAAACCCAGTTCTGGCGTTTGAATGCCACAACAGTCGCTAGATTGGGCGAGAATGCGCTGCATGAGCACTAAAAGCGTGCAAATTTTGAATGTTTCTTCTGTTTAATAAACCAGACACTTCGCTAACCCATTCTAAACTGTTACTTTTATGTACGAAATAAGTATATTTGCGCTAGAATTGGTATCCAGTGATGGCAGAACGCATAAAGAGGATGCATTTATAAGCAAGATACAGTGTAGTGTATACCCTAGACTGAATTATTATTTATCTTCCTTACTGAGATTATCCAGACTTGATTTCATACGAGCAAAGTGATTGTATTATTGCATTCTTCATAGATTTCCATGTTGTTCCTGGCCAGCTCACCAGTCATGAATTATACAGCAGTTTATCATGGTTGTGTGCACTTTCACTCATGCAGCAGTACATCATGTGTTACTAAATTTATATTGCAAAATGTAAATACAGAGTTACTGGAGGATTATTTTTAGCATGGAGACTAATTTACTCCTTTACAAAGCTGGTTGAATGGTGACATTCATTGCAGCACCAACACAAGACGGATGCGGTAACACTCCATTCTTTTTCAGCTGCTTCTTTCCACACCTGTCATCCAGCCATGACCAGCAGACCATATTGGAGAATATAGGATTTAAGATGTGTGTACTATAACAGTTGTTCTTTCAATTTCTATATATCTAGCTATAGTTTTTTCCCTACATTATTGTCACCTTCCCTGTTTGAGGTACGACTAGTAAATTTCCAGTTTAGCTCAGTAATTATACTACTCTGAGATTCACATTCTTTATCATTACCTTTCCCTTCAAACAGTATGCATTGATCTCCTAAGTTACGTGGTATATACAGTAACTAATTATTTCTGTCCCAGTCTGCTAGACAAGCTTTCCTTTTTGCTTCCCAGAAACCATTCCACTTCTATAGTACTTTCATCCAGTTCTGTTTTATATATTTTCAAACTGTTTACTGTTCTGTTTTCCTAGCTTTCTCCTACTCTGGTCATATGCTTGATGTTTGTCTCCTTCACTAAATATTTACCTCATTACTTCCTGTTTGTTAATCAGTGCTTAACTACACCTTTCATGCTTTTGTATAACCCTTCCACCCTAACCAATATTCCTTGACTTTTCTACGCCTATCTATTCTTCCATTACAATAACTGTCATTTCTATCTAATTACTGCAACTAGTTTTTATATTATATATGCATGGAACAGGCCATTTCCTCAAGCCTGCAGCTATTTGTAAAAACAACTCTTGGGATAGAAAGATGCCTATTTTTTTTTTTTCTTTGTAATTCGCATGAAAAAAATCAGCATTTACTAACAAGTTTTGCTTTAAAGCCAACACACCTATGCTCAAATCTGAGTGCTTGATTGAAACAGGCAATATTTCAGCCAGCATCCTAACCAACCAATTCACTCATACTGGTGTCTGGTAACCTTACCCAACTATCTTAACTACATCAGCCTATCAATATATATTGGTGCAAAAACGAATCACATTTTTCAAGAAAGAACTGAAGTGATTGCACATACTTGTCGGTACTGATGAGCAATTTGTGTCTTTTATAATCAATTTCTGAAGCTTAACTGTAAGAGAGAACACTAAAACAGGTGAAAAATACAAACCAACCATTTACCAACGCTGACCAAGCTCTGATATGTGTAATTTCTGCCATGTAATATAATATTGTATATGCACTTCTTACACGTCATTTATTCATGACTTTTCATATCCAAGAAGTGTCACACAATGATGTTGTTGGACTAGAGGCAGAAGCTTACTGGCTTGCCCTCAAATGTGCTAACTACAGCACTGAGTTGGCTAACACACAAACTTGCAAACAGTTGTCGTTTCAAAAAATCTATTCAGAAAGTACACAGGTAGTCTGAAATAAAATAGAAAGCATAATTTAATATCCTAACTCAATGTTACGCGCAACGTCGCCAACATAGTTTTTGTTTACTCGTATTCGTTACGGAAGCATTTAGTCTTGTAAAATCTTATGAACAGCCTTGAATTTCTCATATACTTTAGCCTGCTAGGGAAAATTTGATTCCTGAATTATTCAGTTTTCATAAATGGAAAAACTGGTTATCATATTTGAGAATATTTAAATTTGTTATACAAAAGGGGGGGGTCTCTTGTGGCGTTTATCCTCCTGTGACATTCCAATACTATTTTATGCCATAACTAGGTGACGAACGCCTGGCATGAACAAATTTATTTATGGTACAAAAAACAGGAACGCCAGACGCTCACTTTCGTCAATACTGGCGTTTAGTTTTTATAATACGGCCCTTATTGAGTACATACAGTAGTAAAGTATATACTGTAATACTGTACTGTATCATTAATGTATTGTTTTGATATGCTTAGTTTTTCATATTTTACTCATGATAAAATTTTTAGGAGAGGGTCAAGATGCAAAGAATCACAATATCCGTCTCAAAGCTAAATGTTGAGCCGAATATGCAATATCCGGCGATTCACTTTATTAGGCTCAGGGTTTGGCTGAATTAAAACTGATGATTGAGAGTTTAATTTTCTATCTATCTATCTATCTATCTGTCTGTCTATATCTATATCTATCTATCTATCTATCTATCTATCTTTATATATATAGCTCTCGCAGAACACAAAATATGGCTGATTCCATATTGTACACTGCTATACTCTGTACAGTGAAATGCTATAAAGTTGTATTATGCAATGGTTGATTATAACAGAAGTTTGTCATCTCTAAATGTTAGGAAACTGAGAGAGTTAATTTTTTTTTCCAAGCCTTGGTTATGAGCATGTGATGCACAGCTACTGAGTACCGGTATATAGTCAATTATTTAGCAAAGTATGCCAAAATGCCAATTTATGGAACAAATAGAAAAATTTACTATGAACATCAATTTCTGTCATATGATACATTTCATGAATTCACGTAAAAAATACTTCAGACGTGCTGTATTTACAGGCTGTATAGTTATATATTTACTCAATAAAACAAAAATATCAGGAATATATAAAATTCGTTAAGAACAGCTTACATTAACACGGTGTATCTTAACCTCACAGTTTCTTTGATCTTTGCAGCCCTGAATACTTTCAGGACTTTTGAGGCTGTTCGAGTAAAAAATGGCCATACCATCCAAAGCAGTGATTAGCATTGCTTATAAAACTCAGTCATATGAATATTATTTAAACGTGTCAAAAAAAAAAAAAAAACAGTAAAAAAGATAAAGGAAACCTGTGATGATTGCACTCACCTCTACATTATTAAAGGAAAGAACTTATTTAAGAGGGAGGGGCAGCAGTCGGAGGTCCCTACCTGCTTAAAACGTAGCCGAAGTGAACATCTACCACTATGCAAAATAACGTGTTCAAAGTTTAATAGCTGTGGCCGTCTATAACGGCTTTGGCTAGGACCCTGGGACACCAGGGCCCCCAGGGATCCTAGCCAATGCCATATACTCGAGTAACCGTGCCTCACATGCTTTAACACTAGCGAACAACAACCCAAGTTCCTTGAACTGTTGTTCGTCTGAAAACATCACAATGTACCGTGTGAAAATGAATATTCGTCTACATGTGAAGAAATGCAAGCTCCAGTGCTTTAATAAAACAGTGAGTAGGGACAGCCTTCGATCCATTAAGAGATTTCTTCACCTTCTTGAACACAAGAACTCTGTCGATTCAAAATTATCAAAGTATATCATTACTCATATGTTCAGTTCTCAGCAGTTTGGAATATCTCATGAATTTCCGAGCATAGATGAAACCATGGCTGTTACAGTCACGGAAGAACAAAACAGCTCAAACAAATTAAGCTTGTAAAAAAAAAAAAAAAAAAAAAAAAAAGATGGATTTTGCGTACAGCAGCTCAAATCACTTTCCACACAATTTCCCTATCTCCGGTGGCTGAGAAAATGATAACAGGTCGCAAACAGGATCCTGTGTTGGCAATGAAATGCTATTTCGAATTAAGATTGCTAAACCTATTTTTTTTTCTTTTTTTTTGGTATAACCTACTGGCTGTATTGGTTCAAAAAGAATATATGAGCCAGCGGAACAATGTGTGACAGTATAACTGGTCACTATCCTGCCCCCCTTCCACACTAACAAGAAGGAAAAGGGAATGAGGGTTTTTGTGCTATTATGAGATGGGACATTGTTACCCTTGTCATGGAATGAGACCTCTGTTGTGAATGGCTAGTAATTACTGCGCTATGACTCATTCTCAGACAGCAGAATGGCGTATAAAATAAGAAAGAGGAGTCGGTTTTTCAGTTATATCTGAAGAAGTACATTGAAGGCTTGGAAGGCGGTGCTATGACAAAATGTCGATGTTCTACAAGCATCGACTGCACGCTAGGAAATGGTGGTGAAAAAACATAATTCTTTCTAGTATCTGTTGTGCCTGCCGTTATGTTCTACCAACATATCAGTCCACCTGCACCTACAACTCACTTATAATATCGGAAAATAAAAGTTGCAGGAGAGGCAAAGAAACGCAGAGTCACCGGTACCTCCACACAGGTCGCAGGGTTTGGTTATATAAATCGCTTTTTCGAATAATTTTCTCCAGGTAGATGCTCTGTATAGGGAACAAACTAATGAGGTTCACAAAATGAGAAGAAAAGACTGTATACATGATGTAATGAGTCCTTCACAATACTGTATGTAAAGTGACATGTGACGCATATGCTGGAGTGCAAACGGTGAATTATGAAGAAACAATTGATGGTTTTCTGTTTCTCAGGTGACTTGTAACACTTTATCTTAGTGTTAAATTTACATATCTTTGATGGGCATTTTATATCGTAGAAAGTACATAAAATTATATTTTAGATTTGCTTATATATCTTGCAATTTTCTGGTAAATCCAGGTGTTACAAAATGCCAACATTCTCATTTTAGGGAGACAACATACGTGCACACGCATCTGTAAAGCAAAACTAGAACTTGGGCTTTTAACTGTTGGCCAAAGTGAGCTTTCATTTAAAAACGGAACACAGTATATTCACAGGATCATATGAGCCTTAAAAAAAAAAAAAAAAAAAAAAGATTAACACAATCACTGTCCATAGGAGATACACAGAGCACTGTATCCACCTATGACAGCCTGTGCATCATGTTCAGTTCTTTAACTTGACACTGACGTGGCCGGTGGTGTTCATGGTAGATGCACAGAGCACTGTATCTGCCTCTGGCAGTCACTATACCATTCACTTCCTTGACATTGATGTAGGTTTGCAAACAAAATGTCATACCAAAGTATTCTGCGTGTGTCATCCACAAAGTCCATGCAGACTATGAGAGACGGCGCAGCAGCAAGTATCACCCTGCATGTGTAACGACGCACAAGTGGGCGAAGCTCAGTGACGTTAAAGGTCAGACACATGCTCAACCAGACACATGTTCAATCATTATGAATATGTGGCGCTAGCTGTCACGCCACAATGTGGGCAGCGGGGTAAGGATGGAGTTGGATGTAGTGCATGGGGTGAGGGTGGGGTTGGGTGTAGCGTAAGGGGTGAAAGTGGGGTTGAGTGTAATGCAGTGGGGTGAGGGTGGGGTTGGGTGTAGTGCATGGGCTGAAGGTGGGGTTGGGTGTAGCGTTGGGGGTGAAGGTGGGGTTAGGTGTAGGTCAGTGGGGTAAGTGTGGGGTTGGGGTTGGGTGTAGGGCAGTGGGCTAAGGGAGCGTAATGCAATAGGATAATGGCAGTGCTGGATGGGCTGCAGTAGGGTAAAGAAGGGGTTGTTTCGGGTGCACTGGGGTGATGGTGACGATGACTGGGGTTCAGTGGGGTTAATGGCTGGCGTGGCCGGAGTACAATGGGGTAACGTGGGGTGTCCGCTGCGGTGAAATGGGGTAATGGCGGGGTTTTGTACAGAGCAGTTGGGTAATTATAGGGATGGTTTGGGGAATTACAGGATTGGGTGGAGTGCAGTGGGATAATTGCTGGGTTGCTTGAGGTTGCCTGAGGTGCAAGGGTTAGGGACGAGGTTATATAGGGTGCGGTGGAGCAAAGACGGGGTTTGACGGTATATAGTGGGGTAATTGTGGGGTTTGATGGGGTACAGTGGAGGAAAGGACTGGGTCCAGTTGGGTAAGGGCTGGGTGCGGTAGTGTACAGTATAGAGGGTTACGAGCAAAGTTGGCTGGGAGCAGGTTGGTAAGAGCGGAGATGAGTGTGTGGTAAACTACGGGGGAAAGGGGTAAAATTTATAGGTGTGGTAAGGTTGAGTTTGGTGGGTCTGGGTGGAGAGCAATGAGTTAATGATGGGGTTGACTGAACAGGTGAAGCTGACAGGTGAGGTACGGCAGAGTATGGTGGGGTTGGATGGGATGGATTGGGGTAATGGTGGGGTTAACAGGGAAAGTAGGGTAAATTTGACACTTGAGGTAGGGTAGAATATGGTGGGACTGGACTGCGTCGCATGGGGTAATGGTGGGATTGAGTGAGGAGTGGGTTTTAAGCGACAGGTGACAGCGTAGACTAGGAGAGGTAGGTTGAAGTGGGGTTATGAGGGGACTGAGTGGAGAAAAACGTATAGAGTTTACAAATAACGTGCAGGTAGGGTACGGTATGGTGGGATTGGGTGGTTTACAGTAAGGTAATGATGTGGCTGAGTGAGAAGGAGTTAGGAAAAACTATATAGTAAGGTTGGGTACAGTATGGTGTGGTTGAATGGGGTGATATGAGGTAATCGCACGGTTGAGTGGGGGTTAGTTAGGTAAAATTGATTGGTGAGTTTAGGTACGGTGTGGTAGGAATAGGTGGGGTGGAAAGGGGAAATGATGGAGGTGAGTGAGGAGGAGTGGAATAAAACTGGAGATGAAGTATGGCTGAGGATTGTGAGGTAGAGTACGGTGGGGATGGATGGGGTGAAATGGGGTAATGATGGATTTTAGTGGGATGGAGTGGGGCAACCGCGACAGATGAGGTCGGGTAGAGAATGATGGGGATGGGTGGGTTAGAGTAGGAAAGTGGTGCGGTTGAGGGGGGTGAAGTGGAGAGTTCGGTTGATTCGTGCCTTCCACACGTCGCAGACACTCTTAGATTTTATTCATTTGGTTTTTATGCAAAGACTTCCGTCAGAAAACCTAAAACCCGCCGCAAAACGCAAAAACAGAGAAAATGGTCAAAAGGTTTTCGCCCTCACTAACCGCCTCCAAGAGTGAGTTGTTGATAGTTCTGCAGGTGGGAGGGAAGGCATTGATGTCACGAGGACAACCACTATTTACTGTACTCATTTTACTTTAACTTGACCTAAAATTGTCATCCCTCCGTCTTGAATGCATGTTTGTAACAGATTAACATTAAGATACGTTACCAGTTGCGAGGAAGAGCCATATAAAGGAAGCTGAGCGGTATAGTCGTCTTTTTCTACCAATAGCTTACTCTTATTTTTATTCCCGGTAGGGGTGACTTCCGAGAATATAGAGTATTTACAAATGTTGAAAACAGAGGGCCACCGCAGAGGGGACTGAGCTGGTACAGCTGCTGGTATATAAAATTTATTAATGTAAGCTTACCAAATCTAATACAAAATTAAATAACTTAAGAACAATACGGGTTCTTTAAAGAATAGCAGTGTCCCAGTATAAAGAGAAGTCGCCAAATCTGGCACCATTGCAGCATAAGACTGTCACTCAAAATCGCTTTGCTTGCTTCATCGGATCGTTTAACATTTCTTTGGTAATATTTCTGCTGTTTCAGTCCTGTATTTTGAAATTATTGCATTATCAAGTTGAAACTTGTAAATATTCTGAAAGTAATATAACGTTAATTCCTCTTATCTGAACTGTATGGGGGGATGATTACATAGGACATCCCCTCAATCTAATTGTAGGGGAGGATTTATCCCCTTCATTCCACTCCGCCAGGATCCACGTCCACGATTATTTGATACATGAACATGGTGAACTGCAAGATTAAGAGGGCTTCCCCTGCGGTTCATCAGCTATTTGGTATAGGAAGCGAGTTGAGAGACGTTTGTATATCTTTTGTAGTGTGTTCATGCCAGTGTCAGACAATTATATTCAACTTAGGAATGCCATCCATCAATGGAAGGGTTATTGAAGGCTTTATCTAACTCCTGCAGTTCCAAAACTCCCTCCAAACTCAATAAAATCATCCGGAGTTAGTAAGAACAAGGAACTCTCTCTCTCTCTCTCTCTCTCTCTCTCTCTCTCTCTCTCTCTCTCTCTCTCTCTCTCTCTCTCTCTCTCTCTCTCTCTCTCTCTCTCGCTCTCTCTCTCTCTCTCTCTCTCTAAAAAGACACACACACACTCACATAAAATCATCGAATTAAAGGCCTTAATAACCAGTCGCTTAATTGCAAGAAACGATCCTTCTGCCTGTCCGTCTGTCATCTAGTCTTGTTTTCTCCCATCAAAAACATAAGGGCCCTGGACAAGACTACTCACTTCCGACATTTAAGGCGAGGGTGACGAGCCTCACCTACTCCTGAGTAGCAGTCTGTGAGCAATATACCCAAACCAGCTCTCAGATGTAAACCCTTACAGGCACCATCCGATTGGAGTGCCTCAGTGTAACAGGAGAACCTTTATATAATCATTTTGTATAGAGAGCGAGGGTGTTTACTAAACTTCAGCTGAACGAACTAAGTATGGATACTATTATTGAAAACTGGAGGGAATGTAACAAAAGGATTTGTGAACGTCTTCGTTATGTCTCATTTCATTTGGAGATGTATATCTGATGTATGTTCTAGCTGGTATTCTTTGACAATAGGATGTCTTCTTACGACTGTAGAATTTAATTGGGAGTGAATAAAAACGTGATATTCGTTTTTAATGTCGCAGCACCAAGAGGAAACACAGTAGCTCAGGGTTCAAATTGACTCAAATATATAATGGTCAATTTGCTTACTGTATTGTCAAAAATAAACACAGCTGCAATAACAGACTGACTGCTATCTATTGAAGCTACTGGGATGGTTAATATGTATTTATCTGTTTGTGTAGGAGTGGGAGATCAAGAGTCCTATGTTGGCTCAACCCTGTCAGCCTGTCATCCTGTCCCCATGTGTATGCAGGTAATCAATATACAAAGTTGATATTCATCATTACTGCCAAATGTTATGAATTTATTGCCATCCAAATGCTTCAAATGTTGATATAATATATTTAGATGTTATATATTTAACACTGCATGATTAGTTGGATGATGAGGAAATGGAAAATGTGAGTGCATTTAAGTACTTGGGTAGTGTGATGAATAAGGTTGGAAGTTTAGAGATGAAGTGCTTGAAAGGGTACAACAGGGAAGAAAAGTTGCTGGTTCTTTGAAAGTCTATCAATCTATCTATCTATTGCCAGACGCCACAATCCCGTTTGGGGTGGCCACAAACAAATCGCCTCCAAGTCGCCCTGTCCCCCGCCATTTCAATGCCCTGCTCTCAACTCACACCCCCCTCTCTCATATACCTCTCCACCCCATCCCTCCATCTCATCCTCGGCCTCCCCCTCCCTCTTCCCCCCTCCACCTCACTCACATACACTCTTTTCGTCAGTCTTTCACCCTCCATCCTCTCCACAAGGCCAAACCACCTCAGTGTGTTCCTCATAACGCTTCCTATCACATCCACATCCACACCACAACGCTCCTTTATATCCTCATTCGTCAGCCTGTCTCTCCATGTGACTCCACAGGCTCCTCTTAAATAACTCATTTCCACTGCTCTCACTCTTGACTTGTGTCCTTCCAACAACGTCCAAGTTTCACTTCCATACGTTAGAGTTGGTATCACAATACTGTCATGTAGTAACTTTTTCACTTCCATGCTCACTTCCCTGTTTCTTATCACTGCTTTCAAAGAACCAGCAACCTTTCTTCCCTGCTGTACCCTTTCAAGCACTTCACCCTCCAAACCTCCATCCTTACTCATCACACTACCCAAGTACTTAAACGTACTCACATTTTTCAATTCCTCACCATCCAACCTCGCTGTACATTCACTGACTTCACCTCTCTCAAAGACCCTCACTTTACTCTTCCCTACATTCACCTTTAGATTCCGTTTCTTACACACTTTCAAACTCATCCACCAAACCTTGCAGCTCCCTTTCGTCTTCTCTCAACAACACAGTATCATCTGCAAACAACAGTACAGGGAGTTTCCAAACACTATCCTTTCTCACCAGGGCCACTCCAACATCCACTACCCTACCTTGTACCTCTTTTATTATCCCATCCATGTACAGATTGAACAACCATGGAGACATGACACATCCCTGTTTCAACCCAACTTTCAAAGAGAAAAATTCACTTAGTTCACCATTCACATGCACTGCAGCCTTCGCACCATCGTACATACTCTTCACAGCATTCAACAACTTCCCATCTACTCCATATATTCTTAGCACTTTCCACAATCCATGTCTATCCATCCTGTCATATGCTTTCTCCAAATCCATGAAAGCCGCATACAACTTCTTTCCCTTCTCTAAAAACTTTTCCATTAAAGACCTAAGAATGAATATCTGATCTACACAACCTCTTCCCTTCCTAAAGCCTCCCTGTTCTTCTCCAACTAATTTCTCTGTTCTTTCTCTAACTCTGTCAATAAGTATCCTACCATACACTTTTCCTATTATACTAAGAAGACAAATGCCCCTATGATTACCACACACTTCTTTTTCCCCTTTTCCTTTGCACAAGGGAATAATTATACCTGACTTCCAATCCTTGAAAGTAATGCTTAGAAATAGGGAAGTGAGTATGGAAGTAAAAAAGTCGCTGCATGATAGTATTGTGATACCAACTTTAACGTATGGAAATGATGCTTGGACCTTGTTGGAGGGACAAAAGTCAAAAGTGAGAGATGTGGAAATGAGTTATTTGAATGAAGCATGTGGAATTACATGGAGAGACGGAGAGACAGACTCACAAATAAGGAAGTGAGAGAGCGTTGTAGTGTGGATGTGGATGTGATAGAAAGCGTTAGAAGAACTACACTGAGGTGGTTTGGCCATATGAGAGGATGGAGAGCGAGGAACTGATGAGGAAAATGTATGTGCGTGAGGTGGAGGGGTGGATGAGGGAGGGAGAGGCCGAGGATAAAGTGGAGGGGTGATATGGAGAGGTATCAGAGAGAGAGGGGTACGTGAGCTGGGAGGAGGACAGCGAAATGGAGGAGGACAGGGCGACATGTGGCCACCCCTCACTGGATTGAAGCATCTGGTAATAGACAGATAGATACCTTTTCATTTTATTTCTGTTACATAAAACTAGTTGTGAACTGGAAGGAGCATCACTGATCTGTGATTTGTTCTGTTCAGGTTCTTGTCATCTTCCTCAGGTGACTTTATGGGCTTACGCTGCATCGCCAAATAATGCACAGTGTACACACTCCCGCGGTCTGCTCATCTGTAGACCAAAATTAGGTAGGTTGCTTGACATGACCCATGACGCCACCAGGACACCGATGTTAGGAATCTACATTATCATAATACAACTCATAACAGATAGCATGATAGATAACATGATAGTCAAGCTAGGTGTGGGAAAAGGAAATGTGCTTGCATGATTACAGTAAACACTACATACACACAGGCACACAGGCTTCTAGAAACTTCACACATGGCCAGTACACGTGACACAAGCTCTCCTACACAAGAAAGGAGGAATTAGACAGGCAGAAGGATTCTAGCTACAGAGGCGAGAGGTTGTAAAGAGAGAAGAGAAGAGGGGTCCAGCAAGAACTTAGCATATATATGCTCCTGTGTAATACACACAGTGTTCATCTTAATCTTTCCCTTTGCAGATAATAAACTACAATCAAGACCCAGTATCCATCTTTAACTTCTCCCGTCAACGACTACAAGTGATAGTTACTTCCGCACATATTTACTCAGCTACGACTACTATATAATCAGTCTCAAGATTCTCATCACCCGCCAGGACAAAAGTGCATTTTTAGCGCCCAGTGTGAAGCATAGTCTGCATTAATTTACACAATCATGAAGTTATATTGGCTTTCTTTATGTGCAATGTGGTTGAGTGTTCTGGGGAGACATCTGATGATCACTGAATCTCTTCCGCATATTGAATGATAAAATCACAAGACTAAGTGGATACATTTATGTGGAAGGAGGGACAACGTTTCTTCTCACAGCCGTATCCATGAAAGGCATTTCAGCACAGAACAGTATGTAAGAGATTTGCAAAGCAATCTGCTAAGGACACAGCCACCATTAAAAAAAAAAAAAAATGCTAAAGCCTTCAGCAGTCCCAGATCATAATCTTCCTGCACAACAACTAGGTATGCAGTGCGTGTATAACTTTAGTGAAATGTAATCGATTATAATATGATAATTTTTTTAGGAAATTTATGTTCAGTTATCAATATCAAATGTTCAAATAAATCTATTGCATTGTTTTGTCTCTGGACACAGCATTATCACCAAGAAACCATGAAGCGTTTGTGGTATTCTGAATAAAATACTGTGAAACCAGACATTTCAGTAGGGGTGGGCGATACCAGCAAAAAATGGTAATCATGATTACTGATTACTTTTATGAAAGTAATCGATTAGTAATCGATTACTATTTCGATTACTATCAATATATAAGTACAGTATAATCATTATAATGTGATGGTTTGAGTGCAGTCAGTTACAAGGTGCACACTTCAGACAGTTTCCTGGTACCTGGTAGTTTGTGTGTGTGTGTGTGTGTGTATGTGTGTGGTAATATGAAATATCAATATATTTAAATTAAAATTTATAGCTACAGAAGCTAAAAAGTACCCATAATTGAAGCTATATAACGTAAATAGAAAATATAATAAAGCCTTACAGGAATAAAGGGTATTCACCAAGATCTATTTTTGTTATGTTTAATAGCTGTTTGGAAGTAATGGTCATTACAGTGTACTGTATTACATCACACTCATGACATAATGATAAGTAGCACATTGATTACGACATTTCAAATCATCATAGAAAAATATATATCACTTGTACTATCAAAGTAATTATAAATAAAATAAGCCTCTGTTAAATGTATTACAAATTCACAATCACAGACTCACACAACTGATTCCTATTAAGATACAATAATCATTGTACTCCATGGAGAAATTATGACTAGTTAAAGTTATACTCTTTGCTTTGGTAAGTAATCTATTAATAATGGCGACATACTGTAGAAATCTGAATTAGTTTTCATGAACATTATGAGGTAGGTAAATATTGTACACGAGATATATATCCTTTATCCTAATATCAGAATTACCTCCGATGCCTTACCTCCTCTCAGGAATCTCCCTCAAATACATGTATGTAATATAAAGTTACCCCTCCTGAATAAATAATAAACTATAATGCTTTATTCAAACTATTAGCCTATCACATTCGTTCAAATCATAACTTTGAAAAAACAGAAATCTCACCAAAACTTCGAGTACGGGCTTAAAGTAAAAAATCACCAAATAGGCCTAGGCTAAGCCTAGACTAATATTTTTTCGGCACATTCGGTAACTTAGGCCTAACGTTAGGTATATCAGTGTAGGCTACTGTACCTGTAAGCCTAAGGACTAGAAGCGGGAAAAAATCGAACAAAAGCCTTTCAAGCAAATCTTTTGGAGACTGCTCTATAATTTTTATTCTTGCCAAAACTATAAATATAGAAAGCAAGCGACATACCAAGAAGCCTTCATTCCCGGGGATAAGTTGGCTGTCATTGTTTTGTTTACGAGTCAGCTGTGCGTTCCGCGGGAGACAATCTCGTCTTGTGTACTGTTCTTGTGCATGTCTATAAAATCCGCTTCAAAAAGAAATCTTACTTACAAAACTGTAATGTAACATGAATAATAAGCTTAATGTTAAGGAAAATCATATGGTTCATCTTAAAGTTTCTGATGTCCAATCCCCAAAACGAAGATAGGTTATTTGGAAGTCGTCACTTTATTGGTATTTCCGCCAAATATCATGCTTACAAAATGAAATACCAGTGATCAATATCAATGTTCTCACAAATAAAATACATACCTAGGAGTTGGCAGCTAAATCGTCTATCAATGCCACTGAGACAAGGGATTCATTTACAACTTGCTGTACAAAAATGCCTCCAATTTTTCGAGTCGCGAAGGACTGCAAGTGCATTGCCAAACGTAAAATGTTTAACAAACCATAACCTGGCATGTTAATGGCTAGAAGTATGACAAAAATCCACCAAAAGTACTCAATAAAATAATCGATTACTGGAAAAATAATCGACTACAATATTTTTCTGGCGAGTAATCGAAGTAATCGATTACAAATAATCGATTACGCCCACCCCTACATTTCAGACGCAGTTCTAAAGCAATACCATTGTTCCATAACTATTTTCATTTACCGTGAAGCTTTTTTATATAATTTCAAGGTGAAATAGTGATAGATTCTACTTAATACTGTGCAGAGATTAGGTATTGCGAAAAAATTGGTTAATGGAACACAGTAGTATAACTAACGACCTACATTTATTGTAGTAATTCTTGTAATCACTTTGAATTAATACACACCCTTGATAATGCCAATAGAAAAAAAAAAGATGTTAGGAAGTTACACACACACACGCACACACACACACACGAGAGAGAGAGAGAGAGAGCGAGACGCCGTGCAGGCAGGTCGTACGACACATCACTCTGTGCTTGGCCAACCTGGCCAACAACTGGCCATACCCAAATAGTATCTTTATATGAGTCAAGCTCTGTACCAGGTTAAACTAAATGGTGTTCTAATATAAAGGAGGAAGTTTCAAGTAAGAGTGTTGTTCAAATAAGAGAATAAAACAAAGTAGTGGAGGAATGACCCCAGCAAGCTCGTCAGCTGATTGTGTTTAGTCTGCACACCAGGGAATGTAAGTAGAATCTTTGCTCTTAGTACCACAAGATGTCCACATACTTTAGTAAAGGAAATTTGAAGGAGCTAAGAAAAGGGACAGTGGTAGAAAGCAGGATGATGATTTATACCAGGATCTGGCTGAAATGGAGACGTACAATAAACGGTCAGAGCGGGTAAACAGATTGGAGAAGACATTTCAGAGTGATATGGATGAAATTGAGAAGCAATTGCACATGCAGAAGGAGGAAAATGAAAAAAAATAGTAAAGGAAGTCAATAAGAAAGATACAACAACAGATGAGCTGACAGTTGCGGTGGGTTCACTTAGAAGGAAGATTAGTGAAATGGCAAGTATAGTTGTCAATCACAAGAGTATCGGGGGGGGGGGGTTCAGAAATGATGCGGAGACAATTAGGCATATAAGCAATCTGATAGATCAGAGCAGTGATACTGAGGTGAAGATAACCCAGGTGAATGAAGTGATGCAAAGCTACAAAACTGATGTGGAAACTAAGTATGCTGAAATGTTGAAAGTAAAGAAAGACTTTGAAACAGAGTTGAAGAAGAAAGCATTAAAAAGGAGGTGAAAAAAATAATCCAAAACAATCCCAAACTGATCAAAGATTCAGCAGATATCAACAAATTTATAATAATCACTGGTATAGAGGAGGAAGAAATAAATAAAAATAAAAAAGATCTCGAGAGACAAAAAGGAGATGGCAAATGTAATGAGCATATTAAAGGAAGTATCAGAGGAAATCATTAATAAAGACAAAGAGAAACACAAAAGGCTAGGGGAATATGAGAGCAATAAGTCAAGGTATCTGAAAATAACCTTCCAGAGTGTAAACACTGCAGAGGAAATACCAAAAAAAAAAAAAAAAATGCAAAGAAACTTGTGGAAAAAGAGGAATTCAAAAATCTAAGGATAAAAAGATGCCTAACTCAACAGGAGCTGGAATTACTAAAAGAGAAGAGGGAGGAAGCAAAAACAAAGAACTAGGGAAGATCAGAGGAGAAGAAGACATTTTTTTTTTTTATTAAGTACAGTAATTGGATTGCAGGTACTAAAGTGGTACTTAAACAGGAGGGAATAAAAAGGAGGAAGGTAGTAGACCCAAGTCAAGACAAGTATGTAAACAAGATGAGTAAGCTGATGTACTCAAATGGAGATGGAATGGTATCTAAATTATTAAAGATGAATGATCATATCATAGAAAAGGAACCACATATTATTTGCCTAACTGAAACAAAATTAACACCAAGGATATCAAACGACATCCTAAAGCTAGAGGAATACAATATATGGAGAAGAGATAGGAAATTTAAAAAAGGAGGAAAAAATTGTAATATTAACAAAGAAATATCTAAAAGTAAAAAAAAAACAGAACTAGATACACCCTCGTAAGTAGAAGTGATTGCAGTTCAGGGTAAAACATCTGAAGGGAAAGTAATTGGCAGACTTATACATGCCACCCAAATCAAACATTTGGGAAAAAGGCGAATATGAAGATCTGACAGAGTGTACAATTCAGAGTTTAAGAGCATTACTATGTAGAGTGCAGGAGAAATCTGAAATAATTATATTAACTGGAGATTTTAATACAAATATAAATTGAAATACTCTACTGTAGATATTAAAAAAGCCAGGAAAGCTGTTGGAACCAAAAGCTCCTAGATCTCGTGCAAGAGTTTTTCCTAATGCAACATGTAAGGGAAAGCACCAGAAAAAGAGGACTTGATGTACCATCAGTACTAATCTTATATTTACCAGGCAAGAAAACGATACTGACAACATAATGTATCACCCTCCATTCGGCAAAAGCGACCATGCAGTACTAAACTGCAACTTCAGGATTGCATATGACATAGTTAACAGTAATGAAAGTTACAAGAAGAGCCTAAACTATAAATAGGGAAACTACCATGACCGAAAGAAGTACTTCTTAGAAAAAGATTGGGAAAAGGAGTTTAGAGGACAAGATTTAAATGTTATTCATTAAAAATTCTGGGAACTTTATGAAATAGAAGTCCAAAATTACATCCCACATCACAAAGAAGCAGAAAAGAAAATAAGGAAATGGTTTAATACAGAATGTAAAAAAAATCAAAAGAAAAAAAGAGACTTCTGGAATAGAAACAGAAGACACAATAATAAGAGGGCATATAACAACTATAAACAGACAAGAAACGATTATACGAGAATAAGGAGAGAAGTCCAAAGACAGTTTGAGGAAGACATCATAAATAAAAGCAGTGATCAACCGATGTTATGTTACAGCTACATCCGAAGCAAAACCAAAGTAAAAGAAAACACAGTCCATTACGGATGAGGGGATCATCTATACACAAGCAAAAGATATTTGTGACACACTAAATAAGCATTTCCAATCAGTTTTTACAGAAGAAAATAATTTTAAGAGGGATGATATGGAACATGCATGCCCACAATTATTACCAGATATACAAATATCAGAAAAAGAAATACAGGAGGAGTTAAGTAAATCAGACAAAGGAAAAGCAAATGGTGTGATGAAATTTCATGTTTGGTGCTACATGAATGTGCAAAGGAGTTAAGTAGACCATTATCTTTAATATTCAAGGAATCCTTCGGTCAAGGGAAACTACCTGATATTTGGAAGAAAGCAAACATTGTTCCCTTATTCAAGAAAGGGAATAGCCAAAATCCACTTAGCTACCGACCAGTATCACTAACCAGTGTTGTAAGCAAGATATTAGAAAAGGTGATAAGAAAAGTTTGGGTAAATCATCTAGAAGAACACAATATGATAACAGAAAGACAGTTTGGTTTCAGAAAGGGAAAAGAATGTTTTTTTTTGTTTTTTTTTTTATGCGAGGAAGAAGGAACCAAAGGCCATGAGCCCGCAGTAACAGTTCCCTCCAAGAGAAAAACAAAATACAAGAGAGAGCCAAATTCAAGATCCGATCATTTTGAGATGCCTGGACACACTGCGTTTGAAAGACTGGAGATCATAGGCAGCAGGAAATACAGACAGAGGGAGACAGTTCCAGAGCTGACCTGTTGCATAAATCAAAGACTGAGAGTAACGGTTAACTCTTGCATTAGAAAGTTGGACAGAAAAAGGATGAGAGTTTGCTGCCAGACGGGTGCTACGCGCCCGTCGTAGAGGTGGAGGAATGCAAGCAGAGAGTTCAGAGGAGCAGCGACCATTAAAGTAGCGATAGAAAAGAGATAAAGATACAACAGTGCGGCGAAGAGACAGAGGTTGAAGGGAGTCAGTAAGAGGAGGAGAGTTAATGAGACGAAAAGCCTTTGACTCAATCCTATTGAGAAGAGCTGTATGTGGGGAGCCTCCCCACACATGAGAGTTGTACTCCACACAGGGGCGGATAAAACCCCTGTATAGAGTCAACAATTGTGCAGGGGTAAAGAAAGAGCAGAGTCGGCTTAGCACACCCAATCTCTTGGAAGCAGATTTTACAAGAGATGTAACATGATCTTTCCAAGATATGTCCCGAGTAAATGAAACCCCAAGCATGTTCAAGGATGATGCAGGATTAAGCTGAATATTATTAAACATTAGTGGGTATACCTGTTGAAGATTTTGTCGGGTTGATAGGTGTAAGAACTGAGTCTTAGATGCATTAAAGACAACCATATTATTTTTACCCCAGTCAGAGATACGAGCCAAGTCAGACATTAGGTGTGCCATAGCCTCATCCCTTGTTTGTTGAAGTAACTGTTGAGATGGGCGTTGCAGGAACCGAATGGAAAGGTGAAGGGTGGAGTCATCAGCGTATGAGTGGAAAGGGTTAGATGTACAGCTTAGAAGATCATTGATAAATAAAAGGAAGAGAGTTGGTGATAGGACAGAGCCCTGAGGAACACCACTGTTGATAGATCTAGGAGAAGAACGATGGCCGTCTACAACAGCGGCTATAGAACGACCAGAAAGGAAGCTAGCGATGAAGGCACAGATAGGATAGAAACCATAGGAGGGCAGTTTGGAAATTAAAGATTTATGCCAGACTCGATCGAAAGCCTTTGAGATGTGAAGTGCAATGGCAAAGCTTCGCCAAAGTCCCGAAAGGAGGATGACCAGGAGTCTGAAAGGTAGGTGAGAAGATCGCCAGTGGAGCGTCCCTGACGGAACCCATACTGACGATCGGAAAGAAGGTTGTGATAGGAAAGATGCCTTAAAATTTTTCTATTAAGAATTGACTCGAAAACTTTTGAAATACAGGACGTTAAAGCAATTGGACGATAGTTGGAGGGTTGGGAGTGGTCACCCTTCTTTGGGACTGGCTGAATGAGAGCAAACTTCCAGCAAGAAGGAAAGGTACGAGTTGACAGACAAAGGCGAAAGAGTTTGCCTAGGCAGGGTGTAAGCACAGAAGCACAGTTCTTGAGAACAACAGGAGGGACCCCATCAGGCCCATATGCCTTGTTAGTACTGAGGCCAGTGATGGCAGAAAATACATCAACTGAAGAAATTTTAATGTCAGCCATGAGGAAGTCAGAGGGGGGAAGTGATGGAGGAACAGCACCGGAATCGTCTAAGGTGAAATTGGAGGAGAAAGTCTGTGGAAAGAGATCTGCTTTATCAGTAGAAGAAATAGCTACAGAACCATCAGAGTACAAAAGAGAAGGGAAGGATGATGAGGTAAAGTTGTTAGAAAGATTTTTGGCAAGGTGCCAGAAGGAGCGGGAAGAATTCAAGTTGGAGAGTTGAGAGTATTTAGTATGGATGAAATTATTTTTAGTAGAGCGAAGAACAGACTTAGCACGATTCCGGGCAGAAACGTAAAGAAGATGTGATTCAGGGGTGGGTTGGCTCCAGTACCTTTTGTAGGCCCTCTCCTTGTTGCGGCCAGCATTAGAACAAGCGTGATTAAACCAAGGCTTTCTTGCGTTAGTCAAAGGATATGAGAAAGGAATGTATGCTTCCATGCCCGAGAGAATAACCTCCGTAATGTGCAAGGCAAACTCAGATGGCTCACGGCCATGGAAGCAATAATCATTCCAGGGAAAATCAAAGAAGTACTGCCTGAGGGCCTCCCAGTCCGCGGCTCCAAAATGCCACAGACGACGTTTCCCTGGAGGGTCCACAGGCCGTACCGGAGTGATAGGACAGGTTAAGGTAATAAGGTTGTGATTGGAGGAGCCCAACGGAGAGAAAAGATTAACAGAGTAAGCAGAAGGATTAGTTGTGAGGAAGAGGTCAAGTATGTTGGAGCTTTCTCCAAGGCGGTCAGGGATACGGGTAGGGTGCTGTACAAGCTGCTCTAGGTCATTAAGGATAGAAAAGATGTAGGCTTGTTCACCAGGTGGATCCGTGAAAGGAGAGGAGAGCCAAAGGTGGTGGTGAACATTGAAATCTCCAAGAATGGAGATTTCAGAGAAAGGAGAAATGGATAGAATGTGTTCCATCGTAGAAGTAAGATAGTCAAAGAATTTTTGATAGTCAGTAGAATTAGGGGATAAGTAAACAGCACAGATATATTTAGTCAGAGAATGACAGGAAAGCCGAAGCCAGAGTGTGGAGAATTCAGAAGAATCAAGTTCAGGAACACGAGAGCAAGATAAGTCGTTGCGTATATATACACAACAGCCACCTTTGTCTTTGAAATGAGTATAGAGAAAGTAGGAGGATACAGAAAAGGGTTTGCTGTCAGTTGCCTCAGACAGCTGAGTCTCCGCTAGAAAAAGAAGGTGAGGTTTAGAGGAGGAGAGGTGGTGCTCAACAGATCGAAAGTTAGAGGAAAGGCCGCGAATGTTGCAGAAATGAAGAAGAAGAGAGTCAGACAGTGTTACTAATCCATTGAGCTACTGTGATAGAGTAGCAGAAATATTACAGAAAAGAGACGGATGGGTGGACAGTATCTATCTAGATTTCAAGAAAGCATTTGACAGAGTACTGCACCAAAGACTTTTATGGAAACTGTACCATCAAGGAGGAATTCGAGGCAAACTGTACTGTTGGATGCAAGATTTTCTCAGAAAAAGGGAAATTAGAACAGTACTAAGGGGAAATTACTCATCATGGAGGGAAGTGGCTAGTGGAGTTCCACAGGGCTCACTTTATATAAATGACATAGATAGCAACATTGGAAATGAAACCTATCTAAATATGTTTGCTGATGATGCGGAAATACAAAGGAGAATTACTAACACAGACTCTTTTAAAGAGGTACAAGAAGAATTAAATAAACTTCATGAATGGTGCAATACATGGCAAATGGAATTCAGTGTGGACAAGTGTCATGTAATCAAGTTTGGAAAAAGTGGAAAAAGACCTGTTTGGGATTATAAGTTAGGAAGTAAAACCCTACACATATCAGAAAGAAAGAAGGACCTACAGTAGGTGTGATTATCAATAATGGACTATCTCCGGCTGACCACCTCAGCGAGAAGGTATGGAATATGTATATACTGCTTGCAAATATGAGAATAGCATTCATTTGTATAAATGAAGACATGCTGAGAATGATAATAACATCATTCATCAGACCAGCCCTGGAGTATGCACCAGTAGACTGGAATCCTCATCTCAAAAAACCCATAGATAAGATTGAAAAAGTTCAAAGGGCTGCTACAAGATGGGTACCAAGCTTAAGGGATCTAAGCTAGGACAGTACAAGTTTGCCTCATTCCTGTAAACATACAATTATGTAAGAACAATTAGGTAAGAACACACACACACACACACACACACACACACACACACACACACACACACACACACACCACTCGCTGGTGCAGTGGTAACGTTCCCGCCTGCCAACTGGTGGACGGGAGTTCGCGCCTCGCACAGGTTGCGAAAAGTTTCACTTACGAAGTGGGTGGTTACTGTCCCCCTTGAGCAAGGGGACGGGTGTGTGCGTGTGTGAAGGTCACAGCCTTGCCCTTAGATCGGACTTTATGAGCTCTCAGCTCCCTTCCGGGAGGGTAAAAGCTGACCATCACGACCAACAAGTGATCCTGACCGACCCGGTGAATTACACACACATACACACACACACACACACACACACACACCAATTTCCAGGTGACGTAGGTAGAATGGAAAGTACAAGGAGTCATATTCATGGGACAGGGTAAGTTGCATAAGAGCATAGTGTCTGAGTCTCTTAACAGTTACCAAGTGTAACAAAGGAGGGATCACTTGGCAAGGCCGCAAACATCCCAGGTTACCATTGGCGGGACTCAAACCTACACCTCCACCTTTGTGGGGCGATGCATTATCCAATTACACTATGGGAGTGCTCGGATCCCACCGCCCTGCTAATGGAAAAGACTACAGTCCCTGAGCACTGCCACATTAACATACTAGACTACAGGCACATGCACAGGGGAGGGGTTAAGGGGCTATCACACGGGAGACTCGTGGACGTCCGAACTGGCCGTGGACGTCCAAATTTGCCCCCGCGGGAGAGTCATGGACGTCCACGGGTGGAAGGATGCCTCACCCATTCGTGGATGTCCGCGGTCACCGTGGACGTCCACGACTTGGTAGTCTCCTTCTTCTCTATGGAGTTTACACGTAGCGTGTGTCGTCTGCTATCTTGAACTCTGTAGTCAGTTGAGGTGGCATGTTATATTATGATTAATTCAAAACCGTCAGTAAACTTTGTACTTTTAATATTTCTATTTGTCACAGAAACTTTTCATATATACCAAAATGTGGTAAATATGATGGAATGTGGATTGATTGTTTACAAGAGAGGCCCGCACACGTTGGAAAGGCATACTCGGGAAGAAAGCACTACTGTGCAGATTTCTATACTGGCTGCTTTCTTCTCTCCGTGGGAGCCATTCTCTCATCCACAGTGCCCTCTTTCTTCCCCTCCTTTGTCTTCTTGCAGAGGCTTCTTCCTCTTCCTGCAGGGTTAGGACTGCAGCACCCATTGCAAAAGTCACAGTCTAGGTTCACGTCCATTGTTGTTGTTGATAAACACGTCATCTGCTAGGGAGTTGGAAGTGACCTCCCAGTTGCATGGGGTGAACTCGATAGAGAAGAAGAAGGTGGCCGTCGACCTCCACCGTGTGATAGGGTATGAACGTCCAAGCTCAGTTTGGACATCCATTTTGTGCTGCACAAAATGTTCACGGGTACCCGTGATACCCGCTTTACAGGGGCTTGAGCCCCCCCTCCCCCGGTTTGCCCCTTAATGCACCCAAAGTGGCCTTTTTCCAAACGTATATCACTTATTTTACATTCAGCCTAATGCGGTCTGCTGTGCTAAAAAAAAAAAAAAGTCAAAAGACACACCCAGTAGCCCAGTCTAATTGATTATTACATGTGACTTATGTATTCAGCATTACTGAAAACAAAAAATAAACAAATAAATAATAACAACAGTATATATTATACGGCAAACTGTACAAATAAAAATAAAAATCAGATGCTTCACAAAACTCCATCAATTTATGTCACGATTCAAAGTTCACACCTTTAGCAGGGTCTCCGGGGATCGGCAGGGAGCCACTCCGTATAGTACACGTACCATAGTTTTGTTTATGTTAAACGTTCACATCGCATCACGCAGCCACACTACGCACACTTGCATGGACACTCACTTTCTACATTGGTCCTACTTCATGAAGATAAGTTATACGTAGTTACACCAGTCAATACAAAATTTAAGATCAGTGTTGAGTGGTCATTATAAACATAGGCAACAATATGCTGTTGCAACCCTCCAGAGGACAAAGCATATACCCCTAGCTCCATGCACTCATAACCAAGTGCATAATGGCCCTCACTCCCCCCCCCCCTCCGTATAACCCAGGAATATTAAAACTTAAAAATTTCGGTAGTTTATCCATGGTAATAATGAAGTTATAAACAGATCTGATGAAATAATAACTCGTGCTCTTTTCAATTAGGCAGCCATTCGTTATGATTACATAATAGGTACAGTCATGAAACTTCATGGGTAATTAGATGTTCATATAATCATTTATCATGTACAGTTTCTGCCTCCTAGGTGTAATAGTTTCAAAATTTTAAGAGAAAAATACATTGGGCCCTTGAGATTCCTTGTGGAGGTCACATTGAAATCTGAGATTTTTTTTTGACTTTCATTATTCAAAAAACTACATAAGACACAGCTTTCTACCCATCAAAAGGCAACAGTTCATTATAAGACGCATAATCATGTGAAATTTCATGACTCCATAGTGAATAGTTTCTGAGTTCTGGCCTGGAAATGAAATCTCTACTTCACCTATTGTTGATAATTCCAGTGATAACAATTCGCTCGTCTGACTTCGTCAGGTGGAGGGTAAAAATTAGAGATGTGCCAATTGTATCGGTATCGGTATCGGCAGTATCGGCCTTTTTTTTTTTTTTTGTAGTATCGGTATAGGCAAGGTGAAAATATGGCTGATACTCCGATACCTTGCTGGTTTCTTATGTTTATCAAGACACTCGTGTTTCATGGCACTGATAAACAGATGGTTATATTATATTACATTATAAATACGTGTATGATGTAACATTATCATATATTAATATTATATATCGATTACTATATTGCTCCTGCATTAGTAACACTCGTATTATTGGCAACAAATACATCAAAATAAAATCAAAATAAAAAAGTATCGGTATCGGTATCGGCAAAGTATCGGCCATTTGTTAGTATCCGAGTATCGGTATCGGTATAAGCTGAAAAGTGGGTATCGGCATCGGTATCGGTATCGGCCAACATCTTGGTATTGGCACATTTCTAGTAAAAATGCATTGGGGCCTTCAGATTCCCTGCGCAGGTCACATTGAAATCTCTGAGAAAATCATTTTTTTACTTCATTATTAAAAAAAAAAAAAAAAACTTAAGACACAGCATTCTACCTATCAAAAAGCACCAGTTCACCATAAGACACATAACTATGTGAAATTTTATGACTCTGTAGTGAATACTCTCTGAATTCTGGCCCGGAAACAAAATCTCTGCACCACCTATTGTTGTTGATCCCAGTGATAACAATACCCTCCTCTGACTTCGTCAGGTGGAGGGTAAACACTGTGGAAATATAGTGTAACAAAAAAGGACCCTTATTCTTTAAACTGCTCTTTGTTCAGTCTGCATTAAGGTACGTTAGACTGTGTTTTGGTGTCCCTGATTATGCAGTTTATTAGTTAATAATAACAATGTGCTGACGAAAGCATTACCATTTTGTAGTATCTGGTCTTTTGACCCTGTTAACTCCAACCTTCCAGTATCTTGACTGTAGCAGTGAAATTGCCGTGCTGCGACTATAATCGGCATGTGAAATGTAACCCTAGTGCAGATTATAAAGAAATCACTAGAGCCTCTATACTTGTTTAAATTGCTTCTTATATATGTTATTGCTCCTCAGATATTATAAAGACGTCAATCTGCAAGTGGACAATTTTTGAAGGTATGGCAATGACTGAGAGTGTCGCAGTCAGCAACTGAAGTGTATGTGAACTGAACAAAATTTATTATAATACAGAGGAATATATTTGTGTTTACCGTACTGTGATTTGCTTTCTGGTGACTAGTATGATAATACTCAGGGAAATTATTACCTCTGAATCTCTTTCAGCATTTTTACTGTATTGAATTGTCTTGTGATGTCACTGTTACAGACCTGGAGATGCAGCACAATGCCCCGTAAGGATAGCGCCAAGAAACAGAAAGATAGGGAGAGACTAGAGGCAGCTAAAGCCTGTGCTTCCCTGTATGGCTGGTGTAAGCCAGGGAGCAACAGAGACCAGCAAGCTGAGAAGGAAAATGAAAATGAATCACAGGCAGCTCCACAAAGTCATGCATTTACAAATGAGTGCAAAACAGAAGGAACAAGATGAAGTAACAGATGGTTCAGAGGTGAGGAAAACGGATAACACAGACTTACGGAAGTATGAACGGGTGACAACGTCTACATGGGACCTAGAGGCGATGGAGACAGACAGCACATACGAAGAGAAAGAAACACACACGACAGTGCCAGCCCAAGCTCAAGATGAAAATCTAAAGAAATCTTCAGCTTCAGATTTGCTCCAATATAAGTTTCCCACTAACCCTACCGATGTCCGGAAATTATCCCTAAAATGCATTGAGAAACATATTGAAATGTGCAATTCAGTCGGTCCTTTCCAACCAATTATTACTTACGCAGTGAATGCTCAAGGACGTTCATTCCAGAAGCCGTGGTATGAGAAAAATCCGCGGCTGGAATATTCAGTAGAACGTGATTCCATGTACTGCTTCTGTTGCAGGCTCTTTATAGCTTAAGGTAAGTAGCAAGTAAAGTCTACTTGTTGTTTGTGAGAGTGAATAATTGGAAAAATGCCACTGACAAAGTAAAAGATCATCCAGCAACGGAGAGACACATGCATGGTATGGTAAGGTGGAATGGATACAAGCAGAATTCATTGGCTAAAGCCTTCAATTCGCTGAATGTAAAATGCTACATATCCGAGAGCATGAAAAACAGAGGAACAGAGATTCTCTCTCGATTGAAAGATACGACTTTGGCTAGGCAAGGTATGGCTTTACGGGGCGATGAAAGACTAACTCAGACACAATTAATTTCATTGAACTTGTCCATCTTTTTTGCAGAATATGAAAGTGTCATCAATATGCACTTGGATGCCGTCACAACACTGCAAATAATTGAAAAGTGATCACAGGTGTCTTTCCTTTCAAATAGGACAGAAAATGATCTCATCAAGGCCTTGGCTATTTCTGTAAGAAAAACTATCCTTGAAGAATTTAGAAATACCACGATATATTCTGTTTTGCTTGTTGAAGCCAGTGACATCTCTCATACTGAGCAAGCTTCCTTTGTTGTCTTGTGTGTATACGAAATGGAAGGGGCGCTTCATTCAGGGTCTGTTATGTGCAGTCAACTACATGAAAAGAAGTAAGCAAATTTAGTGGTGTCTCTTCATGAAAAAAATGGTTTGAAAATAGAGAATATCAGAAGTCAGGGTTATGATGGGGTGGCTAACATGAACCGTTCATACAAAGGACTGCAATGTAGGATACTTCAACTGAGTGAAAAGGCTCTTTATGTGCACTGTCACGCACAGTGCTTGAACCTTGTCCTTGTAGTGGCCAAAAAAGTGACCCGTCATTTTGTTTCCCTCTTCAACGTGGCGGAAAAACTTTACACCTTTATATCTAGTTCAGGAAAACGGCATGATGTAGTTCTGCAGACCCAGCAGTCTCTGCACCCTATCAGACGTGTACACGAGCTGAAAATCTCTCGGGAGCTCGATGAGCCTACCAAGAAAAAGCTTTAAATACACTGAAAGTCTTTACAGCCGTGGTGGAATTCTTCAAGAATTTATCTGAATGAAGTCCACCAGACTCAACAGCTGCTGATGCAGTGATGCTGCTTCGAAATATCAGGTTTGAATTCATCCTGTGCTTGGAGATTGCCACACTACTGTAGTTTTTATTGAAACTGCTCTTGCCTCGAATGCACTTCAGCAGCAAGATTTTGACATAGCAGCATCATGCACACTTCTGGAGTTTTTTTTTTTTTTAATGCAAGGATGAAGGAACCAAAGGCAAGGAGCCCGCAAATTGTTCCCTTAAAAAAAAAAAAGAAAAAAAAAAGAAAAGATAACAGGGAGCCAAATTCAAGATCCGTTCATTTTGAGATGCCTGGACACACTGCGTTTGAAAGACTGGAGATAATAGGCGTAGGAAATACATAGAGAAGGCACAGTTCCACAGATGACCTGTCATACATAAAGGACTGGGAGTAACGATTAACTCTTGCATTAGAGAGTTGGACAAGAAAAGGAGGGTGCCACGTGCCCGCCATAGTGGTGGAGGGATGCAAGCAGACAGTTCAGAGGAGCAGTGATTATTGAAGTGGTAATAAAAAAAGAGATAGACATACAACAGCGCGGCAAAGAGACAGAGTTGATGGAACCCAGCAAGAGGTGGATAGTTAATGAGATGAAATGCCTTTGGCTCCACATTGTTGAGAAGAGTTGTATGTGAGGAGCCTCCTACACGTAAAAGTTGTACTCTACACAGGGGCGAATAAAACCTGTGTATAAAGTCAACAGCTTTCAGAGATAAACAAGACACGGAGTCGATTTAGCACACCTAATCTCTTGGCAGCAGATTTTACAAAAGAGGTAATATGATCTTTCAAAGATAAATCCCGAGAGTATGAAACCCCAACAATGTTTGAAGATGATGCAGGATTGAGGTGGACATTGTTAAAAATTAGAGGATACACCTGCGGAAGGTTTTGTTAGGTTTATAGATATACGAACTGGGTTTTTGATGCATTAAAAACAACAAGATTGCTTTTACCCCAATGAGAGATATGAGTCAAGTCAGACATTAGGTATGCCATAGCCTCATCCCTTGTTTGCTGAAGTAACTGCTGAGATGGACGTTGCGGGAACCAAATGGAAAGGAGAAAGATGGAGTCATCAGCGTATGAGTGAATAGGGTTAGATGTTCAGCAAAGAAAGTCATTGATGAATAAAAGGAAGAAAGTTGGTGATGGGACTGAGCCCTGAGGAACACCATTTTTTATAGCTGTAGATGAATGGTGGCCGTCTACAACAGCAGCCATAGAACGACCAGAAAGAAGGTTAAAGATGAAGGCGCAGATAGAAGGATGGAAGCCGTATCAGGGCAGTTTTGAAATAAAAGACTTGTGCCAGACTCGATCGAAAGCCTTTCATATGGCAAGTGCAATGGCAAAGCTTTCGCCAAAGCCCCGAAAGGAGGATGACCAGGAGTTTAAATGCTAGGTGAGAAGATCGCCAGCAATGCGTTCTTGGCGGAACCGATCCTTATGATTAGAAGGTTGTGGTAGGAAAGATGCTTTAAATTTTCTTTGTTAAGAATAGACTTTGAAACACAGGATGTTAAAGCAATTAGGCGATAGTTAGAGGGATGAAATTATTAACCCCTCTTTGGAACAGGCTGAATCAGAGCAAACTTCCAGCAAGAAAGGTATAAGTTAATAGACAAAGGAGAATATTTTTGTCTAGGCAGGTGGAAGGACACAAGTACAGTTCTTGAGGACAACAGGAGGGACCCCATCAGCCCCATATGCCTTGTTAGTATTGAGGCTGGTGATGGCAGAAAATGCATCAATTAAAGAAAGTTTAGTGTCTGCCATAAGGAAGTCCGAGGGGGGAAGTGATGGAGGAACAGCACCGGAATCATCAAAGACAGAATTGGAGGAGAAAGTCTGAGTGATGAGTTCTATTTTATCAGTAGAATAAACAGCTACAGAGTCATCATAGTGGGAAAGAGGAGGGAAGGATGATGAAGTAAAGTTGTTAAAAAGGTTTTGGGGAAAGTGCCACGAAGAACAGGAAGATTCTGAGTTGAAGAGTTTAGAACATTTAGTACGAATGAATTTATTTTTAGCAGAGTGAAGAACAGACTTAGCACGATTCCAGGCAGAAACATAAGAGATGAGGTTCAGGGATGAGTTGGCTCTGTTATCTTTTTTAGGCCTTCTTGTTGTGGGCAGGATTAGAACTAGTTTGAATAAACCAAGGCTTTTTTCTATTAGCCACAGGATATGAGAAAAGAATATATGCTTCCATGCCCGAGAGAATAACCTCCATAATGTGCAAGGCACACAAAGATGGCTCTCATCCATGGAAGCATTAATCATTCCATGAAAAGTCAAAGAAGTACTGCCTGAGGGCCTCCCAATCAAAAGCACGAAAGTACCACAGCCGCCACTTCTTAAGAGTGTCCACAGGCCTTACTGAAGTGATAGGACAGGTTAAGGTGGTGAGGATGTGATCGTAGGTAGCCAACTGAAAGAAAAGATTAAAAGAGTGAGCTGTAAGGAAGACATCAAGTACAATGGAACTCTCTCCAAGGCAGTCAGAGACACGGGTAAGGTGCTGAACAAGTTGCTCTAGGTCATTCAGGATAGAAAACATGTAGGCTTATTCACCATGTGGATCAGTAAAAGGAGAGGAGAGCCAAAGGGGTGGTGAACATTGAAATCTCCTGGAATGGAGATTTCAGGGAAAGGAGAAATTAAAAGGATATGTTCCATCTCAGGAGTAAGATAGTCAACAAATTTTTCATAGTAGCATAAGGGGAATAAATAAACAGCACAGATATTTTTAGTCAGAGAATGGCAGGAAAGCCGAAACCAGAGAGTTGAGAATTCAGAAGACTCAAGTTCACGAACACGAGAGCAAGATATATTGTTGCATACATGTGCACAACAGACATCTTTGGCTTTGAAATGAGTATAGAGAAAGCAGGAGGATACAAAGATGGGTTTCCTATCATTCACCTAAGACAGTTGTGTCAGTGTGGAAAAGTAGGTGAGGTATAAGTCCCACACACGAGGCCATATTTAACTCAGTCGTGTATCTCATTATGGGGAATTCCTCAGAAACTGCTGAAAATTGCTTGTTTTCAAACCTTCATATCTCGGATATTATAGCACTTAGAGACATGAATTAACGACCATTTTATTCAACAACTCCTCTTCCGAATGAAAGCATCCCCAGGTCTGTAGGTCCTTGTGTTGATGAGTGATGACGTGGGGAAGAGAACTAATTTTCAGCTCGAGGGAGGAGGTGTTCATGTCTTCTCCAGGCAGTGACTATGGCTTTGCTGTCAGCGTGATAACTTACTCCACTGCTAGATAAACTAGACACTGTCGCATCCAAGGCATGCCTTATGATACTATCACTGAGCCCTTTTCGGAAAGAGGCTTGGCAGGGGTGGATGATGCAATTGGTTACAGGTGACACGGACGAAATCAGACAAAGAGGAACCTGAAGAAACCGTTGTATGCCTGGTAAAAGCAGGGGACAGACTGACTTTCGCCTGTGTGGTATAGAGGGACGCCCTCCCTACCCTTTAGTGGTGAGATGAAATGGCAGCTGGTTCAAATGGTGGCGGGAAGACACTTGCGTGTATAGTCGCTATCCAGTGGCCCAGTGGAAGCCAGACTGTGACGTGTATAGACGTTGCCCGGCAGATGGAGGTTACAGGAGGAGAGGTGGTGTTCAACAGAGAGAAAGTTAGAGGAAAGGCCGTGAATGTTGCAGAAATGAAGAAGAGAATCAGACAGTGGTTCCAGGCATCTCGCTTGGTCGTCACCGGGAGAGGGTAGGATGGCGGGGGCTTTGATGGTCCCCCCCCCCCATTGGGAACTCTGAGGCTTTGTGAAGAGATGCTATTTTTTGTTTGTTAATATTTTGAATAGGAAGTGTAGTGTGTAATGTGTATGATGTTTGTGTTGACAGTTAGAGGAACTTATACTGGAGAGCATGCTGACCTACTCTCTGTGTTACTGAAACACTGAAAATGTTCAGCAAAGGGAGATGGTCAGAAGCTGGTCCCGATGGCTGATGAAATGGGAGCTCCTGCTCTCCCTGTCATCAGCTTTCCATCCACCTTGGGTACCGCTCTGCTCGACTGGTGGAAACACTTTTAAAAAATAAGAACAAAGGAGAATTTCCAGGTAATGTTTGAAAATGCCACTAAAAAAGCAGATGAGGCATCAACTGATATTTCATCAGAAGTTCCCGGACAAAGACGGCAGAGGAAAATGCCAGCAAAATACAACTGTACATCAGCAACACAGAATCTTTCATATCAAACTTTGAAAGAACAATAGCATCTAAACGTAAATTTTCAGGTCTTGGACAGTGTTACACATGAGACTGAATGGAAGATTCAAAGGGAAAGAGAACACACTGCAACAGGCACGATCCTTAGCTGCACACTGGGAGGAATCATAGTCAGAAGCTGTTAATCCTGTTCACACACTACGCAAATTCTATGGATTTGAACAAGAGCAAGACAAAGGTCTGACAGATCAAAAGTGTTCCACTCAGTATATCCCAGCCTCAAAAATGATGTGATGACAATGATGAAATGTATAAAGGAAAATAACCTGAAATTTGCTTTTCCAGGTGTATATGGTTTGCTCAATATCTATGCTACTATTCATGTAACTACTGCCACAGTAGGACGCTCGTTCTCGAAACAAGATGATAAAATCAAGCTTCACAGCTTTTGCAACATGCAAATGCTATCATACTTAATGCTCCTGGCTATAGAGAACATCCCTATCAATAACACGGAAGTCATTGACAGTTTTAAGAATATGACTCGGAGATTAAAAAAAAAAAAAAAAAAAAATCTGTAAGAGAAAAAAAATGAACTAAAATATTTGCAAAGTTACACACCGCTAGCGTTTTATCTATCTACAGTCAGACGCCATAATCCCGTAAGGGGTGGCCGTTTGACTTTGAGGTACGTTGTTTTACGGGGAGGGTCACTGACCCTATGTCAACCCACTTGTTGACACGGAGGGAACAACACGTATGGGTTGGTTATATGGTTACCACCCTGGGTTGTAAATGGTTTCCTGGCTAACAACACGCTGTTAGGTTTGTCACTCAGTGTATAGCCACCTGACGAGGAAAGAATAGTAATAAAAAATAACAGGAAAGAAGAAAGAAATAGGAAGAGAGGAGGGCAGAAACAGAAAAAAAATGATAAAGGTGAAAGAAGTAGGCAGCACTACATCAAGTGAGTGGATGATGGTCGCCACCACCTACCACCTAATTTTAACCCTGAAATATTTCAGTTGTTTTATCTATGGTCTAGCAATAAAGTAACCCTCAATTATCTTTCTTTAGTTCATAATATACTTAAATTGTCACTGTTATCGCAATGAAATATTCTCTGCTCATTGCAAGACAGTATTTCAAAGTGCAAACACTGAAAGATTTGTTTTACTCACGAGCTAACTATATTCCTCAAAAGTAACATTTAATGGTCTGCGTCTTTAGTTCATGGTGTAAATAAGCTGTCAGTGTTGCTGGACTGTATTATGAATATGTAATAAAAAATTATCAATGCATAACAATACCTCAATGTCCAAAAACTAAAATATTTAATTTGTTCTATCCATGGTCTAGCTACAAAGTAACATTGAATGAGCTGTTTCTTTAGTTCATGGTGTAGATAAAGTGTTACAGTACTGAATATGTGGAAAGCTGTTTGCATATAATTCCAGTAACTCGAAGTTCAGACACCAAAGTCCTTCGTTCATTTTATGTTCTCATAGTCTAACTGCGTTACTGAACAGGGTGTACTGGTGTTTTAGCTTAGTCAGCTATGTAATTTGTAGTGATTACCCCAAGTGAAGTAAGAAGGATATGTGTACTTCCTCAAAATTGATCTTTATATACACTGTACAATTACATACAGTAAAAGAATATGTGAAATGTACTCTGCTGTTTGTCAGTACGTCTAGAATTTAAAGATTTAATTTGTTTTTAGCCATGGTTAAACTGTAGAGTAATATATAGTGATCCTGTTTCTGTAAGTATGTTTAAGTTGTAAATAAACTATCTAATAATGTCACTGTACGACAAATGATTCTCTACACATGAAGACAAATGATTCTCTACACATGATGTTGAAGTACATGTTGACAATCTATTTTATAAAGGAGTAGGCTGCATGTTGCGTTTATTGCATATTAATTATAATTGCACTGAAAACTACAAAACATACCAAAATTCAAGTTAAATGGATAACAACAGCAGTACTATATAATTATGGCCTCAAAATGGCCCTCAAACATTAGAAATTAAAAAATTTCCATGGGTGCTTACAGTGCCCCCGGGATCCGCCGGCTGCAAGGGCTGGCTTCAATCGCCTGCTTCCTCAGGGAACTAGGCCCTTTTGCAAACTTTCAGTCCCCTCCCTCCCCTATCAGACAGATCCTCTGCACGGCATTGCTAGACCACTAGGTATTATTGGGTCATATGGTTACCACCCAATATTGTAATTGGTTTCTTGGAACACAGGAATCTATTTCGCTTGTCATTCAGTTTAGTAACCTAAAGGCAGGACTACATCGGGTGTATGATGGACGCCCCCACTTGCCAAGGAACAGCGCTAAAATAATAAGAAAAGAAATAAAAGCCATATTCTCTTCTAGGACAGTGGTGAACTAACCCATTCAACCTTCAATTGCCATTTTCTTTGTTCCAAACATTTAGAAAATGGTAGTAGTATTGGATATCTAAAATATATTATGAATTCTGCTATTCTGTACATGCGGTATGTCTAAGGCTACATGTGCGTGAATATATACATATATGTATAGATCAATACGTATATGTATGTGTGCATATGTGCCTCTCAATCTGCATATGTATGTACAATCGCGCTCATGATTCCCTGAGACACCTGTGGTGAAAGGTGTTTGGCCCTCTCTACTCTTACTGAACGACAGGTAGTTGAGTCAGACTGCCCTACCAGCACAGTGAAGGTGAAAATGGAACCGCGTCTTATAAACGAGAGATCATGAAAAAAGAGATGGGTGGGATATAAACAATAATGATGGACCGTATCACTGCACGTATGTTAATATAGCACGGAATAGTTATACTGAAATAATTCCATCTACTATTCATTACATATAGCTTGAAAGATGAAGAGATAAGTTACGTGGTTTGATGTCCGCCATTCACCTCCCCAACAATTTGCTACGGACGTGTGATTAATGCATTAGTAAATTCCTCTACATACTGCGGGTTTGCCTATTAATTATTTAGCAGTAGTAAACGTGTAATACAAATGTAAGGATATTTCACAACATCATGGTTGTGGTCCCTTTAAGTCGTCACACTGAGTGGATCACGTAATAACATTTCAATACTATATTTGTTACACGTATCAGGTGTTCTACCCCTGTTATCAGTAATATTTGCACGACAAATAATGGTATCCGGGGGTATTGAAACAATCAAAGCAAAGATATTAACTGCAGGAATAGGAGACTATTTCTCATTTCACGTAATAACTCGAAAGAAACACATAATGAAACGGTAACATGATTGTGATAGCCCCCACAAATACCCTACAAGAGGATGAGGGGAAATAAAAACTACTCCCCACACTATATATATATATATATATATATATATATATATATATATATATATATATATATATATAATCATCAGTCGTTTGACTATCCACTGCAGGACCGGCCTATCCCTACCGAAGTCGGGACGATACAGCCAATGTATCTCTACCAAGTGGCTTAGGCTGTCTGGTAGAGAATGTATGTAGGGTGAGAAGTGCTTGTAAGTGTAATTGTTGTGTTGGAGTGACTTTGGATGTGTGTGTAGTCTGTGAACCAAGTGTAATCGGCCCGCGCATTCCGACTAGGTGCAAACATACTTTACAGTATGCGACACTGGTTCAATCACAGGACCCCTTGTGTCCGCCAGTGCAGTTCGTGGCATGAAGAACGTTCCCAAAGTTTATTACCCTGGTGGGGCGCGAACCCTCGTTCTTCAGTGTACGAAAACGCACACTTTACCACAGAGGCTCCATATATATATATATATATATATATATATATATATATATATATATATATATATATATATATATATATATATATATATATATATTGTTACGCTGTCCGCCTTTCCGTTCCCACGGGTGCAGCCGTTACAGCTGGGCTAGGGGATTATGCAGTACAGTATGTATCCGTGTCATTCGCGGAGTTTACATTAGCGAGTGTTACAATTTCTTCTGTTTCTTTCGTTCCTGCCACTGAGGGCAATTTTATTTAATACCATGCTGAGAATGCATTTGATTATTTTGATTGTCTTATGTGAGCTACCAGTATATTTAATAATATTTTGCTTGCATTGGAAGTACCAATTCATTGGAGAGAGAGAGAGAGAGAGAGAGAGAGAGAGAGAGAGAGAGAGAGAGGGGCACGAATTTAATCTATCTATCTATCTATTGCCAGACGCCTCAATCCCGTTTGGGGTGGCCACAAACAAATCGCCTCCAAGTCGCCCTGTCCCCCGCCATTTCACTACCCTGCTCCCAACTCACACCCCCCTCTCTCATATACCTCTCCACCCCATCCCTCCATCTCATCCTCGGTCTCCCCCTCCCTCTTCCACCCTCCACCTCACTCACATACACTCTCTTCGTCAGTCTTTCACCCTCCATCCTCTCCACATGGCCAAACCACCTCAGTGTGTTCCTCACAACGCTTCCTATCACATCCACATCAACACCACAACGCTCCTTTATATCCTCATTCGTCAACCTGTCTCTCCACGTGACTCCACAAGCTCCTCTTAAATAACTCATTTCCACTGCTCTCACTCTTGACTTGTGTCCTTCCAACAACGTCCAAGCTTCACTTCCGTACGTTAGAGTTGGTATCACAATACTGTCATGTAGTAACTTTTTACTTCCATGCTCACTTCCCTGTTTCTTATCACTGCTTTCAAGGAACCAGCAACCTTTCTTCCCTGCTGTACCCTTTCAAGCACTTCACCCTCCAAACCTCCATCCTTACTCATCACACTACCCAAATACTTAAACGTACTCACATTTTCCAATTCCTCACCATCCAACCTCGCTATACATTCACTGACTTCACCTCTCTCAAAGACCATCACTTTACTCTTCCCTACATTCACCTTTAGGTTCCGTTTCTTACACACTCTCTCAGACTCATCCACCAAGCCTTGCAGCTCCCCTTCATCTTCACTCAACAACACAGTATCATCTGCAAACAACAGTACAGGGAGTTTCCAAACACTATCCTCTCTCACCATGAGGCCACTCCAACATCCACTACCCTACCTTGTACGTCTTTTATTACCCCATCCATGTACAGATTGAACAACCATGGAGACATGACACATCCCTGTTTCAAACCAACTTTCAAAGAGAAAAATTCACTTAGTTCACCATCCACACGCACTGCAGCCTTAGCACCATCATACATACTCTTCACAGCATTCAACAACTTCCCATCTACTCCATATATTCTTAACACTTTCCCAAATCCTTGTCTATCCACCCTGTCATATGCTTTCTCCAAATCCATGAAAGCCGCATACAACTTCTTTCCCTTCTCTAGAAACTTTTCCACTAAAGATCTAAGAATGAATATCTGATCTACACAACCTCTTCCCTTCCTAAAGCCTCCCTGTTCTTCTCCAACTAATTTCTCTGTTCTTTCTCTAACTCTGTCTATAAGTATCCTACCATACACTTTTCCTATTATACTAAGAAGACAAATGCCCCTATGATTACCACACACTTCTTTTTCCCCTTTTACGAATTTAAGTTCCTTGTTAATTAATCTGATTCATGCGTTCGCGCTTGGCTGCACACGAGCCTAGCAGCAGGCCAGTGTCTTCCCAACCAGCTTCCGTATCGTGTGTGGGTGCACACTCTCTCTCTCCCCAGTCATTTTTTTCTGCCGAGCTGGCGTTTTCATTTAAGTTTATTTTTATTCTTTTGTTGCTGACTGAGGGAAGTAGTTATTTTATTTGTTTTTGTGACCTTGTTGTCTTTGGAGGGCCAGTCTGGCTCACCGTAGTCCTCTCGCTGCCTTAATTAACGTTCCCCAACACACGTACATACACACACACCCCTAACCCCTACACAGTTCAATCCCATCTACTTGCACAAGGCTAGTGAGAACTATCGTGAGCCGTCAACTGCGTTCCCCCTTGGACACGGGTTAAGTAGAAAGTCGTCACCACCGGAAGTAAGTGGGAGGTGTTCCTGTAGACTGTCTCGGGCGGTATTACTTCCGGTAGTGACGATAGTAGGCTAGATCTATAAGTAGGCTGTTCCTTTTGTTAGTCAAAGTACAGTGTTGCGTTCAAGTTTTTCCGTTGCGCAGTTTTTCTCTAGTTTGCGGAGTGTGAGTGCCGGGGTCTGCGTTATTTTTGCAACGCAGTGGAGGCCGATCATCTAAGGCTGCCTTGTTGTCTTTTTGTAATAGCCCCGGGCTGGTGCTACCGTAACAGTGGCGACCTCGCATCAGGATATCCTAACAGTGCCTTCTTCTTGCTAGGATATCGTTACCTTGGTGTTCTCTGTGCTTTGAGGTGAAGTTGATGTGTGTGTAGTTTCTCAGTCAGCATTAGTATTTCATTATTCAGTACTGCCATTGATTTGTCGCCATGGAGTCACGCGTGTCTACACCAGATCGCGTACGTGCTGAGTCACCTGTGGATATGGAAAATATGGAACAACGAGAGGCACATAGCAAAGGTACTTCCCGTGTGAGCCCTGAGTTTAACTATGGTGCTGAGCTACCTCGTTTCGCTACCCCACTATTACCATCTATGATGCCGCCGAGCCAGTTTAGGGCAGTTCCCCCAGGTATGTCTAGTGCTTTCCCTGGAGTTGTTCATTCCACTCCCATATACCCTGGAGCCTTGTCACCGGAGGCTCAGTTGCAGTTGGAGTTGAAAAAGATGGAGATGGAAATGCAGCGTGCAAGAGAGAAAGAAGAGAGGGAAATGCAGCGTGCAAGAGAGAAAGAAGAGAGGGAGATGCAGCGTGCAAAAGAAGAGAGGGAGATGGAAATGCAGCGTGCCAGAGAGAAAGAAGAGTGGGAGATGGAGATGAAGCGTGAAAAAATGCGATTTGAGCTGGAGAAGACTCGCTTGGAGGTGACTGCTAATAGACCAACTTCAGATACCCAAACCTCAGGCCGTGCAGAGGATAGGGAGAGTTGGTTCTCAAGGAGTCTAAAATTAGTGCCAGCATTTGATGAGTTGAAGGTGACAGAATGGTTTGTCAGGTTTGAAAAGAAGGCTAGGGAGTTTGAGTGGTCCAGGCAGCGCTGGGTGGGGTTGGTATCTAATGTGCTGAAGGGAAAAGCTTTGGAAGTGTATAATAGGTTGAGCCCTGAGGATGTAGATGATTATGATGAATTTAAAGCAGCCATCCTGAAGGCATATGAACTTAGACCAGAGGCTTATCGGTTGTTGTTCCGTGGTGCTCGGAAAAGACCTGCTGACACCTATATGGCCTACGCCAGGTATCTGGAGGAGAGGTTAGACGAGTGGTTGCTGAGTGAGAGCGCCACTTCGTATAACGATGTGCGTGAACTGCTTTTGATGGAACATTTTACCAACATGGCTGACAAAGAAATTGGTGTTAAAATTAGGGAGAAGAGATTTAAGACCGTGAAGGAAGCAGCGACGTGGGCTGATGACCGGGTGTTTGCCTTGCGGAGTATGGGGGTCAAGTATGCTAATTTTCAGTATTCCAGGGAGAGGACTGTGAGTGGCCCTGCCTGGGATAAATCTCCCGTGAATCAGCCCAAGGGAAGTTCAGAGGAGAAAAAGAATTCTGGGAGAAAGAGCCCCGCATCCAGTTCGAAGCTACTTTGTTACTTTTGCAAACAGAGTGGGCACATCAAGCCTAACTGCCCTAAGTGGAAGGCCTCCCAAAATGCCAAACCAGTGGCACTAGTAGGTTCGAGTCAGGTGAACGAGAGGAGTTGGGAGAGTGGTAACGGTGAGGGAGAAGTCTGTGGAAAGCTGGAGTGCAGCCGGCTGTGCTCCCTGCCAGTTCAGGCTGAAAGAGTTACCCAACATGCTACGCCACCTCTGGATGAACTGCCTCAGAAATCGTCCCTAGACTGGTGTAAACCTTTTATGTGTCACGGCACAGTAAAAATTCATGGGATCAGTTATCCAGTTACTGTGGTTCGTGATACCTGTGCACAACAGTCTGTGTGCAGAAATGTGACTGGAGGGCCTGTAAACTCAGGGAAGTATGTGCTGTGTAGAGGCATGAACTCAGATGAATATTATGATTATGTTCCTGTGGAACTCGATTGCCCCATTGTTCAGGCTGCAGCTCAAGTAGCTGTTGCTGATGTAATGCCAGTAGAGGGGGTTGATTTTCTGCTGGGGAACGACTTGGCTGGGGAGAAAGTATTTCCATCTCTTCCCCCATCAGTTGTTGTGGCAGAGAAGTGTTATGACGCCCCAGAAATTGGTATTGAAGTTGATGCAGAAGTGGAAGCCATGTTCCCGGTCTGTGCAATTACAAGATCTATGGCACAGGTTGCAGCCCGGGAGGAAGAACTGGTGAAGTCTCAGGTTCTTGGGGTCGACTGTGATGAGGCAGGGCCACCAATGGAGGAACCTAGTGAGCAGAGTGTTGCTGTGGTGGGTGAGGAGAGTGGGAATGCGTGCATGGGCGCCGCCCCACTTCCCACTCAGGACACTAGAGGTGGTGCTGAGTGTGTCTGTGTGGAGACTGAACCCAGCCCACCGACTGAATTAGAAGAATTTCAGGACGCTGGGGTCAACTGCGGGGATGCAGGACCACCTTCAAATGCGCCTGAGGAACAGAGTGTCACTGTCGAGGGTAAAGGTGATGATGCCAGTGTGGAGTCTGACATTCCTCCCCCTGTCGAGTGTACTAGAGGTGACGCTGAGATTGATCGCCCTTCGCAATCCAGTGTCCCGACCAGTCCCTTATCTCAGTCCTCAGTAGAGCTGGCGGGTGTTGGGTCAGCAGAATTGAGGGTGAAGCAACAGGAGGATGTAACATTAAAGCCCTGGTTTGCTCGAGTAGGGGAAGAAAGAAGTATGGAGTGTGGTAAGGAGGAGTTCCTGATTAAAGACAATGTTTTACATCGCCGATGGACGCCCACTGGCGCCACGGT
Organism: Coenobita brevimanus; assembly: GCF_032717465.1. NCBI lineage: Eukaryota > Metazoa > Arthropoda > Malacostraca > Decapoda > Coenobitidae > Coenobita > Coenobita brevimanus. The sequence goes on from NC_137057.1 coordinate 31,591,988, forward strand.
GGATGGAGGAGTGGGTGAGTTAGTGCAGGTGGTGGTGCCTGTGCAGTATAGGGTGCCGTTAATACAGTTAGCACATGAGGGACCTTTAGCAGGTCACTTGGGAAACAGAAAGACAGTGCAGCGCTTAAGATATAACTTTTGGTGGCCAAGTATGCCGGGACAAGCTGCTGCGTACATCAAGAGCTGTCACACGTGTCAGATAGTGGGCAAGCCTAATCAAGTTCTTCCTGTGGCCCCTTTGACTCCCATTCCTGCAGTTGAACCTCCGTTTACCCGGGTAATCATTGATATCGTGGGCCCTTTACCTCCTACTTCTGCTGGAAACAAGTATTTGTTAACCATAATGGATGTTACAACACGATACCCAGAGGCTATACCAATCAGAAGCATGCAGGCGAAGTCAGTAGTCAAGCAACTTATCCTGTTCTTTACTCATTTTGGCCTGCCCAAGGAGTTGCAGTCAGACCATGGAGTAAATTTTACATCTAATTTGTTTAAGCAGACAATGACAGAGTTGGGCATCAAACACATTTTGTCCAGTGCCTACCATCCGCAGTCACAAGGTGCCCTGGAGAGGCATCATCAGACCTTAAAGACAATGCTGCGCACCTTCTGCTATGATAGTGGAAAGGATTGGGACTTAGCGGTACTCTTTGTTATGTTTGCAGTGAGAGAGGTACCAACTGAGTCGTTAGGGTTTTCACCCAATGAGTTAGTGTTTGGGCACAGAGTTCGTGGTCCCTTGGATGTGGTGCGAGAGGCCTGGAGCAACAACAAATCTGGCAACCAGGAATCCATGCTTGACTATGTCTGCTGCACTTGGGAGAGACTGCTTTGCGCTTTAGAGCTTGCCCGTGACCATCTAATCGGGGCTCAAGCGAAAATGAAGGCTCATTACGATAAGAAGGTCAGAAGTCGTGAGTTTAAGCAAGGAGATGAAGTTTTGGCACTGCTGCCCGTGCAAGGAAAACCTCTGGCGGCTAGATTCAGTGGTCCTTATATTGTGAAGAAGAGAGCTGGGGAACTTGACTATCTAATTGTTACCCCAGATAGGCGGAAGAGTACTCAGTTGTGCCACATTAATATGTTGAAGCCATACTACCGCCCAGTTGATTCTCATTGTGGGATGACTGCTGATGTCTCTCACCTGGGATGTGAAGGACAGAGAAGGGAGGACGTGGCATCAAAGGAACGTGCTGGGGAAGGAGCTGTTGGTGCCGGTGATGTGAGTAGTGGACCAGGGTTACAGCCACAGTCCCTAGAAGGAGACTTTGGAGTGGACGTTGAGGGAACCAGGGATAAGAGCGCTCCTGTAGTTTTGGCGGTTGGTAGTGAGTTGGAGGAGCAGGAGGAAGTGCTTAGTCGTGGTGAGATGTTACCAGCTGACCTATGGGAGGGCAATGGTTATGCAGCTCTGGTGGAGAAATTGCGACACCTTGATCCAGTAAAGCGAGAAGAGCTGTGCAACAGATTATGGAAACATCCGAAGGTTTTTGGAGATTCACCGGGATTGACAACTTGGGCTACTCATGACATTGACGTTGGGGATAGTAAGCCTGTAAAATTAGCTCCCTACCGCATCAACCCTATCAGACAGAAAGCTCTCGATAATGAGATCAAGTATATGTTGGACCATGGATTGATCAAGAGGAGTTTCAGTGAGTGGAGTTCACCAGTTACCTTGCAGCCGAAGCCAGATGGGAAGGTTAGGTTGTGCGTGGACTTCCGGAAGGTTAACTCACTGTCTAAGACCGATGCTTATCCCTTACCTCGGGTCGATGACTCCGTGGACAAGGTGGGAAATGCCACTTATATCACCAAACTTGACTTAGTAAAAGGATACTGGCAGGTCCCGCTGATGGAACGGGCTAAACAAGTGGCTAGCTTTGTTGTCAGTGGTGCAGTATATCAGTGTCAGGGGATGCCTTATGGATTGAAGAATGCTCCAGCCACTTTCCAGAGGCTTATGGATAAAGTGGTGGATGGCATACCTAATTGTGTCGTTTACATCGATGATGTCATTGTGTATGACACCAAGTGGGAGGAGCACCTTGATCATGTGGAAATGCTCATTAAGCGGTTGGAGGAAGCTGGCTTAGTAGTCAACTTGGACAAGTGCGAGTTCGTATGTGCTAAGGTCCAGTACCTTGGATTTGTTGTAGGACATGGGCAAGTGGCTCCACCTCGGGCTAAGGTGGATGCCATTTCCAGCTTTGCAGCACCCCAGTGTCGCCGTGCCCTCCAGCGATTTTTGGGTATGATCGGCTATTACCGAAGATTTATTGGGAATTACTCCACAGTGCTTGCCCCTCTTACTGACTTATTGCGCAAGGATAAGAAGTGGCAGTGGACAGCCGAGTGTGAGCAAGCTTTACTACTGTTAAGTCTCTGCTGTGCCACCACCTATATTAGTGCACCAGATTTTGACAAATCTTTTGTGCTGGCAGTTGATGCTAGCCGAGTAGGGGTAGGAGCAGTGTTGATGCAGCCGGATGAGGGCCAGGTTGAACATCCCATATCATACTTCTCAAAGAAGTTTAATAGAGCCCAGAAGAACTATTCCGTCATAGAGCAGGAGTTATTAGCAATTATCCTGGCCCTGCAACACTTTGCTGTCTACCTGCCCCCTTTTGGCCCTGTGATCAAGATTTATTCAGACCATCATCCCCTGCAGTTTTTGAACAAGTTTAAATTTAAGAACCAGCGTTTGACCCGCTGGAGTTTGCTTTTGCAAGAGTACAATTTAGAAGTTAGGCATATTAAAGGGACTGATAACGTAATTGCTGATTGTTTATCCAGGGAGGGGTCAGGGTCTTGATTCGAAAATTTTGATCCAGGGCTCAAAATTTTCCCTTGGGGGAAGGGCGTGTTACGCTGTCTGCCTTTCTGTTCCCACGGGTGCAGCCGTTACAGCTGGGCTAGGGGATTATGCAGTATGTATCCGTGTCATTCGCGGAGTTTACATTAGCGAGTGTTACAATTTCTTCTGTTTCTTTCGTTCCTGCCACTGAGGGCAATTTTATTTAATACCATGCTGAGAATGCATTTGATTATTTTGATTGTCTTATGTGAGCTACCAGTATATTTAATAATATTTTGCTTGCATTGGAAGTACCAATTCATTGTAGAGAGAGAGAGAGAGAGGGGCACGAATTTAAGATCCTTGTTAATTAATCTGATTCATGCGTTCGCGCTTGGCTGCACACGAGCCTAGCAGCAGGCCAGTGTCTTCCCAACCAGCTTCCGTATCGTGTGTGGGTGCACACTCTCTCTCTCCCCAGTCATTTTTTTCTGCCGAGCTGGCGTTTTCATTTAAGTTTATTTTTATTCTTTTGTTGCTGACTGAGGGAAGTAGTTATTTTATTTGTTTTTGTGACCTTGTTGTCTTTGGAGGGCCAGTCTGGCTCACCGTAGTCCTCTCGCTGCCTTAATTAACGTTCCCCAACACACGTACATACATACACACCCCTAACCCCTACACAGTTCAATCCCATCTACTTGCACAAGGCTAGTGAGAACTATCGTGAGCCGTCAACTGCGTTCCCCCTTGGACACGGGTTAAGTAGAAAGTCGTCACCACCGGAAGTAAGTGGGAGGTGTTCCTGTAGACTGTCTCGGGCGGTATTACTTCAGGTAGTGACGATAGTAGGCTAGATCTATAGGTAGGCTGTTCCTTTTGTTAGTCAAAGTACAGAGTGTTGCGTTCAAGTTTTTCCGTTGCGCAGTTTTTCTCTAGTTTGCGGAGTGTGAGTGCCGGGGTCTGCGTTATTTTTGCAATGCAGTGGAGGCCGATCATCTAAGGCTGCCTTGTTGTCTTTTTGTAATAGCCCCGGGCTGGCGCTACCGTAACAATATATATATATATATATATATATATATATATATATATATATATATATATATTAACAAAACAGAGGAAGGAAAAACAAATGAATAAAAAATAATCCATGCACCAGATTGCTGGTGTCCTCTGTTCATAAAATATCTGTAATAGTTAGACTTGAACAGCTGTAGGTTGAACTTCGGAGGGAAACAACTCTGGGGAAGCGAGTTCCTGAAAGATGCAGTTCGGGGGATGAAAGAATTTTGATAGGCTGAGGTTCTGCAGTATGGCTGAGTGACATTCCTGTCATGAGCGCTGCCAGATGCCCGTGTAGCACGATGGCAGGCATGGACAGGTGACACAGTGGACGCAACTTCGTCTGAGCATTTGCTATAAAAATATCTGTAAAATACCGCAAGGGAGGCAACATTCCTTCTTACTTGTAGGGGAGGTAGTTTATTAGTAATAGCAGGATTATTAATAATTCTATCAGCTTTTTTCTGAATTTTTTCTAGTTTTAATGCAACCTCTCTACATCCATTCCACAAAGATGAGCAGTATTCAAGCTGAGATTGCACATGACTCTTATAAATTATAGCTAACAGCTCGTCAGTGAAGAAGTTACGGACTCTGTACAATAATCCAAGTTTCTTTGAGGCGGTTTTAGCAAGTGATCTGACATGAGCCGTCCAGCTGAGAGCATTGTTAAGCAAGACGCCAATAATTTTAATACTTTTGGAAATGGGAATACTTGTAGCATTGAAGGTAATATACGATTCTGGCAATACCTGTCAGTTAGTAAATTGTATATATTTAGTTTTACTAGCATTAAATGACACAAGGTTATATTGTCCCTATTCACTGATCGTGGATAAGTCTTGATTGAAAGAGATGGCTGTACTGAGTTGAGAGTTAGAGATATCAGACTTTGTAAATGGATGTCTGAATGTGAATGAACTATGGAGTGTTGAGTCATCTGCATATGAATGGATGGGATTGTGGGGGACAGATAAGAGATCATTAATATGAACGAGGAACAGGGTTGGTGCCAGAACTGATCCCTGCGGCATGACGGCGCTAAATGAGTGGGAATTGGAATATACATCATCTACTTTTACTCTTATTTTTCTGTTGGTGAGATATGAGGAAATCAAAGGAACAAAGGAGTTTAGTCCATAGCAAGGGAGTTTGGACAACAGGGAACTGTGCCACACTCTGTCGAAAGCTTTAGAAATATCCAGGGCTACTGCATGAGTTTCTCCATGTAAGTCAACTGATTGATGGATGATATGAGTCAGAAGATTGAGTATGTCAATGCTGGATCTTTCTTGGTGATAACCATATTGTCTATCACTAAGTAAGTTGTTGGACTGAAGATTTTTAACTATGTGCTTATTAATTACAGTTTCGAAAACCTTACCAAGAGAAGATGTGACAGCTATTGGTCTGTAATCAGAGGGGTCAGAGGAACTTCCTTTCTTTGGAATTGGGTGGATATTGGCTTCTTTCCATGAATTAAGGAATGAAGAAGTACGTATGCATACTGTAGTCTGAATAATTTAGCAAAAACAAAGGCAAGTTCTGGGGAACATTTTTTAAAATCAATTGGCGGAATTCCATCTGGGACTGGAGCTTTGTTGGTAGGTAAATTGTCTGGGATGGATTTCACGTGCCTTGTCTGTATTTTAAGTGGAACAATTTCGGGAGAGTCAAGTTCTAGTGCTGGGACGTTCTGGCTGGCTTCCTTTAAGGTAGAATTTCTGGCAAATGTACTGGCAAAGATATCTGCTTTCCCACGCTGGTCATTTGCAATGTTGCCATCTGGAAATTTTAGTGGGGGAATGGATGATGACTTCTTAAAGTTATTATTGAAAGAATTGAGAGTTGACCAGAATATTCTATTGTCATTAGGGTCGTTAAGTAGTTTTGATGCTTGGTTTTGAAGAAAGTTTGATTTAGCAAGGTTTATTACAGCTTTTGCAAGATTTCTAGAAATTTTAAATTGAGAGAGTGATTCAGATGTTTTTGATTTCAAGTAATAGTTATATGCTGATGACTTTTTGGCTGTTGCTCTGGCACAGTTGCTATCAAACCATTTTGGAGAGTTCGATCATTTAGAGAATTGTTGACTTGGTTTGAATAAATCCATACCAGCTAGTATTAAGACGCAAATGTGGGACTGAGTAGCATTGACATCACTAGAGAAGAAACACTGCCATGGAATGTCAGCAAGATAATTTCTAAATTCATCCCAGTTTGCCCTATCAAAGTACCATCAGGTCACCCTGACAGGTTCAGAATGGGGAGGTCTGGGGGGGCTAACTAACGAGGCCTTCATGAGATTGTGGTCAGAGGATCCAAGTGGAGACAATACCTCTATCCTGTACTGATCTGGATTATTTGTCAGGAACAGATCCAAGAGATGGGCATTATGGTCAGGATTTTCTGGTATTCTGGTTGGTTGCTTTACCTGTTGCGTGAGATTAAACGATTCTGCAAACAGCTCGCACTCTAGACCAGCGTCGTCAGTCCTGGCAAAATGCAATAACCATTCGACATTATGTTAAATCACCCAAAATGGTAATTTCAGTGCTAAGGCTAAGATTACGGTTACTCAACTATGTGGAAATGGAATCAAATACACTGGGTTCAGAAGCACTGGGGGAGCGGTAGACTACACTGATATATTTGGTAATATTTTGACAGTTTAGTTTATACAATGAGTAATCAAAACTGCGTGAAGTGAAGTTTAAAATGGTGTCAACTGCATACTGGGATTTGACATAACAACAGGTGTCACCCTCGTTAGGGAAGTTTGTGAGATGGTAACCGGGAAAACAATATGGGGATATTTCAGTACACGGTGAGATTTGTGGTTCTGTGAGGAATAGGGCCAGAGGGGATATGGACTGTAGGGAAAGTATATATATATATAATATATATACGACAAATAATGGTATCCGGGGGTATTGAGACAAAGAAAAAAGATATTAACTGCGGGAATAGGAAACTATTTCTTATTTCACGTAATAACTCGAAAGAAACACATAATGAAACAGTAACATATATATATATATATATATATATATATATATATATATATATATATATATATATATATATATATATATATATATATATATATATATATATATATATATATATAGTGTGGGGAGTAGTTTTTATTTCCACTCATCCTCTTGTAGGGTATTTGTGGGGGCTATCACAATCATGTTACTGTTTCATTATGTGTTTCTTTCGAGTTATTACGTGAAATAAGAAATAGTTTCCAATTCCTGCAGTTAATATCTTTGCTTTGATTGTCTCAATACCCCCGGATACCATTATTTGTCGTGCAAATATTACTGATAACAGGGGTAGAACACCTGATACGTGTAACAAATATAGTATTTGAAATGTTATTACGTGATCCACTCAGTGTGACGACTTAAAGGGACCACAACCATGATGTTGTGAAATATCCTTACATTTGTATTACACGTTTACTACTGCTAAATAATTAATAGGCAAACCCGCAGTATGTAGAGGAATTTACTAATGCATTAATCACACGTCCGTAGCAAATTGTTGGGGGAGGTGAATGGCGGACAACAAACCACGTAACTTATCTCTTCATCTTTCAAGCTATATGTAATGAATAGTAGGTGGAATTATTTCAGTATAACTATTCCGTGCTATATTAACATACGTGCAGTGATACGGTCCATCATTGTTGTTTATATCCCACCCATCTCTTTTTTCATGATCTCTTGTTTATAAGACGCGGTTCCGTTTTCACCTTCATTGTGCTGGTAGGGCAGTCTGACTCAACTACCTGTCGTTCAGTAAGAGTAGAGAGGGCCAAACACCTTTCACCACAGGTGTCCCAGGGAATCATGAGCGCGATTGTACATACGTGTGTATCTATGTCTATCTATATATCGCCAGACGCCTCAATCCCGTTTGGGGTGGCCACAAACAAATCGCCTCCAAGTCGCCCTGTCCCCCGCCATTTCACTGCCCTGCTCCCAACTCACACCCCCCTCTCTCATATACCTCTCCACCCCATTCCTCCATCTCATCCTCGGCCTCCCCCTCCCTCTTCCCCCCTCCACCTCACTCACATACACTCTCTTCGTCAGTCTTTCACCCTCCATCCTCTCCACAAGGCCAAACCACCTCAGTGTGTTCCTCATAACGCTTCCTATCACATCCACATCCACACCACAACGCTCCTTTATATCCTCATTCGTCAGCCTGTCTCTCCACGTGACTCCACAGGCTCCTCTTAAATAACTCATTTCTATGTACCAACTCATATAAAAAACATGTAATAATAATTACTGTGACAACTTGGTACCATATGTGTATCACTGTATTGTTCTTGTAATGATAATAACTTCTGTGCCTTGTATGCCCTATGATACCGATTTTGTTTTCCTCATGCACCCCTCCCTGCTTGGCCTTCAGGGACAGTGTTCCCCATGCAGAGTGTTGGCGCTTGTACTGAATGGTAAATGAAGAACCTAAAAAAAAAAATATATGCTTTACTCTTTCCTCAAATCTTAAAAGTACTGTTGGTCTATTCTTAAGAACAGTTATTGTTATTATTTCTAAAAACAGTTACGCTTATACGAGTATCCATCATCCATCACTTAGGAGAGTAGGGGTCCCCGGACTAGGTTACCCAAGTAGTATAGGAAGCTTTGTGTATGTGGAGGTCGCATGGGGTGAAATGGGATAATGGCTGGGTTATTTGGGGTAGTTTGGTGTAAAACTGATAGTTGATGGGGGAGGCGGTGGCTCAATCGGTAGAGAGGTGGCCTGCAGTCCTAACGGACCCAAGTTCGAATCCCGGCTGGGACAGGGAACAGTTTAAGGATTTGAATTTCATTAAATCAGGCTTTACTGATCTACCAGAAGACCCGCCGACATGTCGTAAAAATACCCCCGCTAATACCAATACACCAGTCCTGTATGTGACAGCCCTAGCATGTATTCAATAGGGACGGTGGGTGTTAGTGCCGAAGTGGTGACATGTAGAGGTGTATGGTATGTAGGAGGACTACTGGGCCTTGATAGCAGGCTGTGAAGCCTATGCCCTGAGTCGGACACATAAAAAAAAAAAAATAAAATAAAATAAGGGATTGGAAGGGTTGGAGTGGGATAATGGATGGATTGGCTGGGGCGGTGTGTGGTAATGCTGATAGGTGAGGAAGGGTACCGTTAACTTGGGTTGGATGACGTGAAGGAGGGTAGTGGAGGGGTTAGCTGAGGAAGTCTGAGGTAAAATTTACGGGGTTGGATGGAGTGGAGTGCAATAATACCGGTGTTGGCTGTGGGACAAAATTTACAGGTGAAACTGAGTAGAGTATGAATGGGTTGAAGCAGGTAGTAGGTAATGGCAGGGTTAGTTGGGCAGGCACTGTAGTATGAGGGAAAAATGACAGGTGAGATAAATGCCAGAGTAAGAAGTGATTGGATGGGACTGACGTGGGTGAGGGCGGGGTTGCGTGGTGATGCTATATATGGGATAAAACTTGTAGGTGAGGGAGGGTAAACGATGGTTGGGTTGGACGGGTTGGAGTGGGTAAGTGATGAGGCTGTCTGGGGTGGTATGGGTTATTGACAAGTAGGCGTTAGGGCAGTGTATGGCAGAGTTGGTTTGGGGTGAAGTGGATTCATAACGGGGTTGCTTGGGGTGGCTGGGGTAATATTGACAGGTGAGGTAGGGTACATGATAATGTAGGGGCTGGACGGGTGGAATGGGACAACGTCGTGGTTGAGTGGGGTGGAACAGCGTAAAACCGATAGGAAGATTACCGTACATGATGACAGGGTTGCATGGGATGGATTAGGTTAATGGTGATGAGGCTGGTGTAGATGGTGTAAGTACGGTGGGGTGAGGAGGCTGGTGTGGATGGTGTGGGTAGGATAAGGTGAGGAGGCTGGCGTGGATGGTATGGATGGGTTAGGGTGAGGAAGCTAGTGTGGATGGTATGGGTAGGGTAGGGTAAGGTGGCTGGTGTGGATGGCATGTGTAGGGTAGGGTGAGGAGGCTGGAAGGGTGTGTGAAAGGAGTAAATTGAAAGTAAATGAGAATAAGAGTAAAGTGATGAAGTGTACGAGGTTGGTAGATGGTAGGAGGATGAATATAGTTCTGAATGGTGGGTTGCCTGAGGAGGTAGAGTGTTTTAAGTATGCAGGGTCACATGTTGCTGTGGATGGAAGAATAGCTGCAGAAGTGAAGTTTAGAATGAATGAAGTAGGAAATGTGCTGGGAGGAATGAAAACAGTGTTTAGTTGTCGTTCACTTAGAATGCATGTAAAGAGAAGGCTGTATGAGGGTGTTGTGGTACCAACTGCGTTATATGGGGCTGAAACATGGAATATGGGTGTAGCAGAGAAGAAAAGTTTGAATGTAATGGAGATGAGGTGTCTGAGGAGTATGTGTGAGTGGAGTGACGTGTATGGATCGAGTGAGAAATGATGAAGTGCGAAGGAGAACTGGAGTTGTGCGGGAGATGGCTGATCGAGCTGAGCAGAGGGTGTTGCGATAGTTTGGGCATATGAAGAGAATTGATAATGAGCGATTGGTGAAAAAGATAATTAGGTCTGATGTGAGAGGTATAAGTCTGAGAGGAAGACCACACTGTGAAGAGAGCACTGGATGCGAGAGGGATGTCTGTTGAGCAAGGAAGAGTGGCTGTGCATGATAGAAATGAATGAAGAGAAATTGTGAATGCATAAATGATGATGCAGCCCTGAGGGGATATTCTCCCGCATTTGTCTGATCAGTTGATCAGGTCAGGTGCGGGTAAGGGGATGGGTCTGTTATGATGTGGCAGGGTTAAACCAGCTCTGCTGTCGGGCCCTGTGCGGATGTCACTGATTGCATTGCGCAGTTGACCCTCGTGCGGTGTGGTGTGGTTAGGATCTCTCCCTTCTCCCGTTTGGGGCTATGATGCGAATGAATGTGTTTGAGTGGATGAGTAAATTGGGAGTGTGTCGTCCTGTCTCGGCTACCTCCCTTTCCTTGGGGGAAGCAGCCTAGGTATATAGATAGTCTTTTGTGGAATGGGATAATAGTGGGGCTGGTTGGGGTGGCATGGGGTAAGACTAACTAATGAGGTAGGGTACAGTATGACAGTGTTGGATAGGATGAGTGGGACTTCATCCCACTCCAGGTACTAGATATAACCCGAGTCATAAGGATGAACAGAAAAAGAACGGTATTAGGTGGCTGGCAGACCGGACACACTTTGGGAGTGTCTCAGAGGCACAACTGTTCTGCTGAGAGAAGCAGACAGTCACACAACCGTGGGCTGCACAGAATTGGTGAGTAGAAGCTGGTGAGAATTAGGTGAGGTTGTGCATGTAGAAGACAAGAGAATTTCACATGCCCTGAGCGTCAACTAAAAATGCCAATTAGCTTCTGCTCAGTATCTAACAATAATTAATGTTAATCCCTGGTCGTGCAGATTATTATAGCGGTTATTCTTGTAGTAAGCAAAAGTTCAATTAAACAACATTCTATCTATCTAGCTATTGCCAGATGCCTTAATCGCATAAGAAGTTGCCACAGACAAATCGCCTCCAAGGTGCCCTGTCCCCCGGCATTTCCATTTGCCTCCCCTAAACTCACCCCCCCCCCTCTCTCATATACTTTTCCACTCCATCCCTCCATCTCATCCTTAGCCTCAGCCTTCCTCTCCACCGCTCTACGTCACTTACATACACTCTTCTCTCCAAACAGCCAAACCACCTATATGTATTTCTCCTTACGCTTTCAATCGCATCCACATCCACACCAGAATGTTCCTTTACTTCACCACTTGTCAGTCTGTCTCTCCATGTGGCTCCACATAGTCCTCTCAAATAATACATTTCCGCTGCTCTCACTCTTAATTTGTGTCTTTCCAACAAGGTCTAAGCTTCGCTTTCATACCTTAAAGTTGTTATCACAATACTATCATGCGACGACTTTTTACTTCCGTGCTCACTTCCCTATTCCATATCACTGCTTTCAGATAACCAGCACCCTTTCTTCCCCGTTGTACCCTTTCAAGCACTTCATCCTCCAAACTTCCGTCCTTACTCATCACACAACCCAAGTACTTAAATGCACCCACATTTCCATTTCCTCATCATCCAACCTCACTGTTCAATGACCTCATTTCTCACGAAGGCCATAACTTTACTCTTCCCTTCATTCAACTTTAGATTCCGTTTCTTACACACTCTTCCAAACTCATTCACATGCAGTTCCCCTTCGTTTTCACTTAACAGTACGGTATCACCTGCAAACAACAGAACAGGAAGTTCCAAACGCTACCCTCTCTCATTATGGCCGCTCCAACATATTCTACCCTTCCTTGTATCACTTTTATCACCCCATCCATATACAGACTGAACAACCATGAAGGTGACATATCCCTGTTTCAGTCCAACATTCAGATAGAAATATTCACTCAGTTCACTATTCACACACAGAGCAGCCTTAGCACCCTCATACATACTCTTCACAGCATTCAACAGCTTCCCATTTACTCCATATTCTTAATACTTTCCCCCATCCTTGTCTATCCACCCTGTCATATGCTTTCTTCAAATCCATGAAGGCCACATTCAACTTCTTTCCCATCTTTGGAAACTTTTCCACAAAAGCCTAAGGATGAATACCTGATCTACACAACCTCTTCCCTTCCTAAAACTCTCCTGTTTTTCTCCAACTAATTCCTCCGTTATTTCCTTAACTCTGTCAATAAGTATCCTACAATATAACTTTCCTGTTACACAAAGAAGACAAATGCCCACACATTTCTTTTTCCCATTTTCCTTTGTACAGGAGAATTATTATACGTGACTTCCATTCCTCAGGGACTCTACGTTTCTCCCAAGCCAATCTCCACGTATTCCATATCCATTTTACTACTATCTCTCCCCAATGCTTCTGCATTTCACGACACACACCAGTAATTCCTGGGACTTTCCCCATTTTGACTTTCCTCAATGCTTCCACTAACTTCCATCCTACTGATCTCTTTCTTCCCTCTCACCTCTCCCCTTCTCCCAGTTATTCCCCAGCCACTTTTACTCTCATTACTTTCATTCTCTGTTTTTAATAATGCCTTAAATTGTTCTCTCCATCTGCTCACTTCTTCCCCCCATTCCATTATCAATCTACCATTTTCATTTTTCTCTCCCTACTAACTTCTTTATCACCCTTTCTAACTCTCTTTACTTCTTTCCAGAACATTCTCTTACATTCCCTTCACTTTACACTCAAATTCCTTCAAAATTCCTCATCCACTCTCTTCTTATTATCACTTACTAATCTTTCCACTTCTCTTTTCCTCTCTTCATATAACTTCCGTCTTTCAACTTCCTCCATGCCTCTGCTTCCTATCCACTAACTATACTGTACGTTTTCTTTTATTCCATAGCCTGTCTCACCTCTTCATTCCGCCATGCTGTTCCTTGCACCACCTTTCGTCTTCTCTTCACCCCACACACCACCTCACATGCTGCACAGATTTCTTCTGTGAATATCTTGCTCACACCTTCTACCTCCCCCATCTGCTCCAAATCATATGTACCCAATCGCTTCTTGACTTCTCACTTACATTCTGCCCTTTTCCACCCTTCCTGTCCTCCTTATATGGACCACTTCCTGCTGTCCTTCTATCGTTTTCATCCATCGCATTTCTACCTTGACTTTCACCACCATCAAGTGGTGGTCTGAAAGCTCACTCACTCAACATCTGTATACTCTTGCATCCATAACATACCTTTTCATCTTCTCATCCACACACACATCATTAGTCATAGCCTTCCAATCATTCAGTTCACCGCCCACCCTTCTCATCTCTCGTCACAAATACATGTGGATCATTTTGTGCCTAAAGAGGGTATTGGGTATGACCAGCCCCCTCCCTGCACAAATGTCCACTAGAACACTGCCATTCTCATCCACTTCTGCAGACACACCCCATTCATCAACTACTCCATCTTCCTTCACATTTCCTACTTTTCCATTCATATCTCCAGTCAGAAACACTCTTTCATTTGTCTCAGGCTTTTCCATGCATGCTGCCACATTTGCCCAGAACTCGTCTTTCACTCTGCTGGCACGGTCTTCCGTTGACACATTTACACACAGAATTGCCCACGTTTGTATACCAACTTTCAATCTTACCCACACTATCCTTGAATCAACTGATCCACACTCTTTGTATTCTCCTTCCATCTCTTGCACACAACAATTAATACACCCTTTTTTGCCCTCTCATTCTCATCTACTCCCGTACAGATACCTCATCCATAATCCCACTCTCTCGCACTCTCACCTCTCCATTTAGTCTCAGTGAATCCCCATAATGACTCAAAAGTGAGTTATTATCTTACATTCAATGTGTTTTTAACTATATGTAACTGAGTTAAATCTCTGTGTATTGACTTATTATTGGTGTTCCAAAGTACTGTAACCATCTTGTACAAAGTTAGTAATACTCGTTGTAAAGTAAAAACGTATCTGTTTGGGAATCTCAGTATGTTGGACAGTTTTCTTTGTAGTCAGGGAGGGAACTGGGCCTGAAAGGAATACACAGCTTCACATTGTCCTACCTTGAATGTTACAGATTCTCTCTGGACTTATCTTTGCACTCCCCGTTTCTATTATTCTCACACTACTTATCCCTAAAATTAGCAGTAAGATATGGTGCTCATTGAACATGACGGTGAAACAAGTAAATGATTAGTTGATTACTGAGGTAGTGTAGGACACAACACAATCACAGACTATGATACAGAATATACCAAACCATTTATATTTTTCGCTCATCATTTACATTTTTACTCTGGTTTAGAGAAGCTGCCACGAATGTTCAGATATATTATTCCACAACCGAACAGTACGAATATATGTAACTACACTCTACTTATAATTATTCTAAAAGAAACCTAGGTCAGACACCCACTGAAGGTACAACAGCTGACACTGCATTTGTTCGAGACAGGGTGTTCTGGCAACATTCTGAGCACACCTAAATCGACCAACCCTGCTGTCCCACCCTGCCAGAATACACTCAGGTTGTTTTTTTTTTAGAGACTTTTTAATATCCCTTCTGCCGTTTCTTCTGCTCATTGCAACACAAGATCTTTTTTTTATTTGTTTTGGCCACTTCTTTGGCTTTGCCATCACACCTTTCGCCAGGAAAGAACCTGGGACAGTGCACCGAGCGAAGACACTTCTTTCTGCTGCCAGACGATTTTGTTCTACTTATGCAGGGAACTCATTTTGTAAAAGGCGTTGATGGAAGCTGATTCTAACAATTATTACAAAAGGATAATGCTCAGGCAGGTAGTTTAGGGTCATATAGATCCTGTTAGACACATTCAGTCTATTTAATGTTTGTTCAGGTCCTAAACATCCTGCATATCTTAACCCCTTCAATCCGATGACGTATTTCTTTCTTTTGCTATTTCCAGACGATTTTATTCGGTTTATGAGAGACTGTTCGAACTGGAGGGGTTGGAGACAGACTTTATTAACCTCTCCACTACCAGGGGGCTGCCTTAAGTTGAATAAACTAATTTAATGGTAGTAAGAATAAACTACCACAGTGTCATCGGATTCAAGGGGTTCACTTGCGTCATCCAGGTTCCTTCAGAGGTTTTTACAACGTGTTAGATCTCTTCGGAAACAGCTGCGTCCATTCACTTTCCTTTATGTCTTGCTATTTGCGGGGAATATAGGTGCAGAATGATTCAGGTCCACTTTGGCTAATACGGATAATTTAAATCCTTACGTCTCTCACACTGAATTATAGTATATTAACTTAGTGGATATTTTCGTAATTTTTCAGCCTATTTCTCGTACCTCAGTGGAAGAATAAGATATTAGTGAGGCCTTGCATTCTTTACGTAGCACTTTTTTTGTTACTCGCACCATATTCTAGTGTTATCTCTTGTTACGGTTTACCATCGAGGGAGGAGGGATTATTTTACGCTTAGTTAAAGTGAACAGAGTATATTTAGGCCAGTTCAGGTCAGGTCCCATTGGAGTCATTCAGGATCAAGTAGGTTCATTCCCTGCCTTCATTTCCAGTCCTCCTGTTAGAATTCAGATCCAAATACATAAAATAAAGTCAGCTTACATCTAGTCTGGTTTTTCTAGACCATTTCAGCCAAGTTTGGAAGAGGCGATCCGGTGGTGCTTCGGTTAGCACATCCAGCCTGCATCTACGAAAACCTGAGTTCATTTCCCAAGCTGTCCAACTTTTACATAACATTAATTTCCCCCTCGTCCCTATTCACCCAGCAGTACAATTAGGGACCTGGATGTTATGGTAAATGGCTGTATGTCGTATTTTAGGGGGAGAGTAGGACATAAAGAGTTCGTCTGGCCTATTGACCCTACGCTCATTTACACTAAGCTGTCCAAAAATTTCCGTTCCTCTATGTTGATTGTTG
Organism: Coenobita brevimanus; assembly: GCF_032717465.1. NCBI lineage: Eukaryota > Metazoa > Arthropoda > Malacostraca > Decapoda > Coenobitidae > Coenobita > Coenobita brevimanus. The sequence continues at coordinate 31,608,285 of NC_137057.1, forward strand.
AGTTGTAACAACAGATTAACACTAGAATATGGTACGTGACACGAATAAGTGCTGAGGAAAAGTTGGAGAGTTGAAGCATCTTTTTCTATCACCGAGGTAGGTAAAAAAGAACGAAAATAGTGGCCAAGTTAGAGTAAAACGAGTATATATAGTGCAGTCGATAGACATTAATCAAACCTTACTCTTATGACGTATTCAGACATATAAAAAATTGCCCCAGCAGTTTTTCAGGCAATTTTTATTTTTTCTGGCCACTCACAGTTCATCAAGTCAGTCAGGGTCAAAACAAATCAATATAGGTCACACGTTCATAAATGATTACCTAAATTTCGTGAGATCCATTTCTTCTAGAACCGAGTGGTGGTGGTGGGGGAGCTGAGTGGGCAAGACTGGCTGGGATGGTGGTTGGTTTCAGGGCACAAAGGGGAAAGTATGTCCTGTGAATAATTATGGGACAGTGGAACTAATAATTGTCATAATATTCGCTACACCACAGAAGAGATGGGAGTTGTGGGAGGAAAGGAGTATCGCTGAGATGGGCAGGAATGGTGAATGGGGTAATCTGGATGGCTTCACTGCCTTTTTAACCTTTTTCAGAGGACATGTTCGTCCAAGTTTTATTTATAATTTTTTATTGCTACGAAAGAAAAAAAACTATTTTCATGATGGGTTACCTCTTTCCAAAACGAAAAAAAAAAAAAAAAAAATCAACATACGATGAAAACCCAGAAATGAGTTTCCAGTATTGTTAGAACTAACGGTATATGAAGTTTACATTTACCTGAACTCATAACTCCGTGGTACTCAAATGGCGAAAACCCGGACCGCAACGAGCGCTGGTGTGGACCCCAGTGATTTCCTGCTTTGAATATACAGAATCTAGTTCATATCCAAAAAACTAAGCATTTCAGATTGATGAATGAGTTTTTTTTTTTTTTTTTCACATCACCTGAATAATTAGCATTTCATATAGTTATCTGTTTGTAGTATGTTAAACTCTTGCTGTAATGTCTTAGGACGTGGGTATTACTGTATAAACTGTTTTCTTTATAAAATACATGACTAGAAAATTAAAAATCGTGGTTAAAAGACAGATGAGTAAGACTACTGTCTAACAAAGACTATTAATTTTCCAACTACTGCTGGTGATCACATTCCTTGAAATACAGTGAGTTTCATCACACTGAATACCATATCATCTCTGTGATAATTCTTTTCTGTGTGAATACTATGTAGCAAGTGGCAGCGAGTACCCAGTGATTGTTGTCATTATTTTGTTCAAATGATGGGTTGACAGAAGGGTACTGAACTTCTGGACTGGTTATGGGTGGACAGTACAAATGTGATGTGCTGTTTTTCCAATTAAACCGAGTCATATTTTAAAATAGCAATTATACATCTTCCTGCAATCATATAGATCACTTGCATAGGTTTTATGACATTAATAGTATTATGCAGTGTACCCCAACACTTAATGAACTAATTTTAGAGAATTGGTCAGTTATGTGTAAAAAAAAAAAAAAAAAAAATCTGTATCCAAATGGGTCCAAGACTCAGCCATTTCGGAGCTACATTTGTTGTTGACTTTCTAGATAAAATGGTTTCCCTCATAACTTACACACAAAGCTATCAGTAAATATAGCTCCTTATCAGTTAACAATTGGTCCCTTGCTGATTCTTTTCCCCTAACGTTAGGCCAAGAATCACCTAAAGTTAGTAAATCATGTCTTGAGACACCCTGTGTATACCGGTATTTTTTTTTTTATCTGAACCTCAACTATACAGGAAGTGAGTGCAACTGGACCTTCAGACAAAGTAATTGATGGACCTGTCATAACTCATAATGCATGGCATGGGAACTGCTCCTCCAACAGTCTGGAAGAGTTAACTCTCATTCAATTTCACTCACCTCAATGACGTAGAAGCCAGTACGAGTAATCAAAATATTCGAAAAGGAAATGAATGTTGCCTGAACATGACAAGAAAACTTTACAGGTAGTATCACGAGTTTTATAATAATAATAGCATTTGGTGGTTGCAGTCAGTGGAGTAATGAAAGAATGAGATTTACTCACTTATAATACACCTCTAAGTTTAGAATATCCAGGCTCTAAAACTATACAATTATTTTCTGCATGTGTCTATAGCTAAATAATTCACACCCTTCGACATAGATGAGAGGGTATTTAGTGGCTGCCTCTCACTGCCTGTCGGCTTGTGATGAACATGTTGATTATCACATGCCTGGTGCTGCTGTAGACGATTTTTGTGCTGCTGCTGCTCCTGACGATGATTGTGGTGTTCCTGTAGGCTCTTTTTGTGCTGTTGCTGCTCCTGTTGATCACTGTGGTGTTGATTCGGTAAATATTTGTATTGGTCATGCTGCTGATGACGACTGTGTTGTTGGTCTTGGTGGGAATGGCTGGTGTTGTGGGAGTGGCTGGTGTTGTGGAAGTGGCTGGTGTTATGGAATTGGCTGGTGTTAAGAGATTGGCTGGTGTTGTGGGGTTTCTGCTGGTGTTTCCCCTGCTGGTGACGGTGACGCTGGAGGGCGCGGGTGACAGGGAGGAGGAGGGCCAGCAGGTTATTTAACAAGAGACACCCACCACAGAAGCACAGACTGGCCACGTAGCTCTCACTCACATCACGCACCACACCTGAAACACAACACGCCATGTATAATCAAAGAAGCAACAATGTTCCCAGTTCAGTCTGAGGAAAATTTTTAACTGGCGAAATACAGAGACAGCCTTATCACTACTAGTCCCTGTTTCAGATGGTTTCGATGATTCCGCAATGTATTAGTCAGACTTTGGGAAGAGACTAGAGTCTGTGTCTGTGGTATCTGTTTTTTACCTTAACTTGAACTAAAAACTTTCGTTTCTCCCTCTTCAATGCTGAGTTGTAACGGTAGATGAATAATGTATTCCTTTTAATTTGGTCCTGATTATCCTCCTTTCACAAATAACCCACTGTATTCAGTTACAAAACATAGACAATAAGAGGGTTCCATATCCTTTCCATAACACTTCATCGTGACTAACGTGGCCCCATCGGGCTGCCCAACATTTATGCAGATTAGAGCCGTCCGTGAACCACACTTCACTCTGAAGCAAGTGCTTTGCGGCCCAATAGGTCCAAATGAGAGCCATCTCTAAACAGCTTGCACCACCACCACCACCACCATCACCACAGCTACGACCATCATCTCCACCACTATCACCATCATCATAATTACCATCAGCACCACAATCGTTCCCATCACCAGCAACACCATCATCACAGCTACCACATCACCACCACCATCACAGCTACCGCCACATCAACATCACGACTACCACCATCACCACCACCATCAACATCACGACTACCATCATCACCACCACCATCAACATCACGACCTCCACCATCACCACCACTATCATCATCACAGCTACCACCACCATTCATCATCACAAATACCATCACCAGCACCACAGCTGCCACCTCTACAGCTGCCACCACCACCACCGCCATCTCAGGTACAACATTTTCTACTGAAACAAATCGTCTGTTCGTAGCATCAATAAAGTAATAGAGAATAGACATGGGTTTGCATATATGCAACTCTCTTTCTCTCTCTCTCTCTCTCTCTTTCTCTCTCTTCGAAGACCTATGAATCTCCTTGAAAATGACCCTTTGCCTCTTCCACTTGGGCATATATTAAAAACCATGAAGACAAATATTAAGGTTCAAAACACTTCTTCAGAAAATTTCAATCGACATACAGTTGAAACTGGCCCATCTGGGACCATATCCCAACCATCCTGCCAAGTTTCATCAAAATCCTTTATTCCAGTTTTGGCTGCACTACACACACACACACACACACACACACACACACACACACACACACACACACACACACACACACACACACACACAATTATAGTATATTAGATTTAACATTTAAAATGAAGGGATGACAATTTTAGGCCTGGTTATTGTAAAAAGAGTATAGAATATGATGTTAATCTCAAAGAAATGCTGGGGAAAGACTGTAGTGATGTACCGGTAGTATTTATATTGTCTTTCCACTTTTGGGCTCGATGAAATAAACTGTGAAGGACGAAATTTGGTCCAATTTGAATATGATGCCAGTCAGTAAGAAGTGCTATGGAAAGGATGAAAAGCTGTGATATTGTCCTTTTCTGCCAGTGCAAGGAGTGTAGATGGCAGAATAACACTTGTTGAGCCCATTAGAATCAAGCAACCGATTCCGTTTATTACATATGTTGTATGGTGCATTGATTACCTGGCGTTTGGAGATTTTTATTCTTTGTGGTCAGTTTATTGGGGATGAAGGAGAAAGAGGCCTTCCCTTCCCTCTCCCCCCCTCCACCTCACTCACATACACTCTCTTCGTCAGTCTCTCACCCTTCATCCTCTCCACATGGCCAAACTACCTCAGTGTGTTCCTCCTAACGCTTCCTATCACATCCATATCCACACCACAACGCTCCTTTATATCCTCATTTGTCAGCCTGTCTCTCCATGTGACTCCACAGGCACCTCTTAAATAACTCATTTCCACTGCTCTCACTCTTAACTTGTGTCCTTCCAACAACGTCCAAGCTTCACTTCCATACGTCAAAGTTGGTATCACAATACTGTCATGTAGTAACTTTTTCACTTCGATGCTCACTTCCCTGTTTCTTATCACTGCTTTCACCTTGTCATCTTCTGAATATATGGTGTCATGTCACAATAGAGTCTCAGTGTAAATGTTATATTCATTAAATGCATGCCATTATATGTTACTCAGTATATATTAGTGTTAAGAACTGTATTTTCATTTGTAGTTTAGTGACACCGTGCAAAAGGTTCATTTCAGTCGTTTGCAGTTTGTTTACCAATCCGGATCTGTTTTGATTTGTTTTGCGAACGGCCACCTCGTCACAGACTCACGGCCACGGATTCAGTTCAAGATAACATGTGACTGATGTACAGTATCATATTTCAATATATCTATAGTATTCTGTTACATGTATGATTGTAGTACAGTATGTGAATGATGTATCATGACGTTGAGACAGTTGAAGAAAACCTGACCTGTTTAATTGCTGATATATGCAATTATAAGAAGTTAAATGTTTGAGCTTATTTCTTGGACAAAGAAATTATTACTTTCAGTTTTACGGGAATGACTGGGATTGAACAGAATAATAATGAAGATGTAATAGAAGAAATAAAATGTCAAGAAAGAATCCTGGTAATTTCCCTGTAAAGCCCGCCTTGGCTCTCTGCGACAGTAAAACTCAGCCCATCCTCGGAGTAAAACTCGACCAATAAAAACTGCAAGCACAGCACGTGGCGGCATGTAGTATGAACAAAGAATGAGGACATGAGGTGACCACAAGAATTCCTGCAGTCAACAAAAGCAGTAGATGGGTGCAGAGGATTTCCCTGATGAATGTGCCAGTCTCTGACGCACTTCATAAAACACTCCTGGCTGCCTGACAGTGACTTCTAGAACTTCTGTGTGCAATTGCTGACACTGCTGAACTGGTCTGTGCTCACCACTGAAAACTCTTCATTCTCCAAGCTTCACCTACAGCCAGAGGGAACTTTCGACTACAAATAAGTATACATTGAATGTTAGTCGAGTTCATATTAGGTACAGTACAATGATTCTTGCAAACTGAGTTATACTGAACAAGCTGTCAGTGACCTGCTCCAGTCTACTGAGGCAAATGAGGAAGCCATAAATGACTGTCTCCAGTCTACTGAGGCAAATGAGGAAGTGAAGAGTACCAGACAAAGGTCTTTAATAGAGAAAGGGCATGAGTACCAAATAACACAGTGTTCAAAAAGGTTAGCATCATTAAGGCAAGCATGGACAAAAGTAGTAAAAGAAATATTGTCAGGTATGAATGATGTAAGTTTGGATCAGCTTAAAGATCTCGCAAATGCAGAACAGGTGCAGTTTAATGAAACAGTAAATGCATTTCATAAGCTAATGGATGCAGATCCAAGTTACAAGAAAAAATGTCGCAGGAGTTAGTGGAAGCAAAAGAAGTGCACACCACCTGTATAAGGAGAATTGACAGCAAAATGAATGAATTGATGCAGGACACAGAATCAGTAAGTAAGGCTCCCAAGGATTCACAGTCTGTTAGGTCACAAATTAGTAAAGCTTCCAGGTGCTCACAGTCAGCTAGGTCACAAAGTAGTAATGCTTCCAAGTGCTCACAGTCTGTTAGGTCACAAAGTACTAAAACTTCAAGGCACTCTCATTGCACTAGTAGATCTTATTCCAGCACTACAAAAAGAGAACAGTTTAATGCTAAACTAGCTAGGCTAAAAGGTGAGCAGCAATTTTAAGACAAGGAAATAGAATATCAGAAATTCTTACATGAAAAGGAAATCGAGTATAAGAAATTACTTCTAAGTAAAATCTAGCTGCTACTCAAGCTGTGCTAAATGCTGTAAATTCAGTGGAAGATCCTTTAGATTTGCCTGAGAGTGATGATGACCTAGATAGTAAAGAACTGCATCTTCAAAAATTCTTTGAATCACAAGAATTGACAAGGTGAAAAATCAAACCTAGCGTATCAGAACCGAAAGTGACTGTCAAAGATTCATCTGTTTCTGCCATGGGTGAATTAGAGAGAGGTGTCCAAACTAAATCAGACTTTGTTGAAGGTGAGTCCAAAGCTTAACCCACATGCTAAGAGTTTTGAACCAGAATCAGAATTAAAACAGTCACAGGCATCAGGTAAGCATGATACACCAAGACAGTCAGTGAACATGAATATATTAAAAAGTGTGGCAGATATTCTGTCATCCAAAAACACAAGTGAATCGCCTCGCCCAGAGCCAGAGGTTTTCAAAGGAGATTTATTAGAATTTCCATCTTGGATGAAGAATTTTGAAATATTCACAGAGTCGTGAGTCACCAATCCGGCAGAGAAACTTTTCTACCTAGTTAGGTATACTGATGGGGAAGAAAAGAAGCTATTAGAGGACTTTTGTGTATCCATAATGAAGAAGCTTTCAGTAAAGCTAAAAGTATACTGAAAGACAGATTTGGCAATGAGTTCATAGTAGCAAATGCTTATAGAAGAAAACTGAGTGAGTGGCCAAAGATCTCAAATAATGATGGTCAAGCACTACAGAAATTATCTGACTTCTTGCATAACTGTTTGACAATAATGAACTCAACAAATTTCCTAAATGATTTAAATGATACTCAAGAAGATAGCAAAATCTTACAGAAGTTACCCCCACCTTTAATTTATAGATGAAATTCAGTAGTCCACACCTGGTTCTCCACACACGTAGAATAGCCTCTATTTTATGCCTTTATTCAAATCATAGCAGATGAGGTAAAGAAAGCTTTGTTCTGGTGCCAATATTGTTTCCCATGAGTAGTTGTAGTTTCACACTATTATTGCATATTACATATAAAGTTGTTTATTCATAATTAACAATGTGCAACGTAGTGTGAATGATAAGTAACCAAACACCATTTTACTGTAAAGTGTGGCATGGGAAGGATGAGCGATCAGTACTGCAGAGCCCAGCATTTTCTATCATAAACACTAGGGTAAAGGGAAGGCGATAGAGAAATATGAATTGTATATATGTTTAATTCTTGGGGGAAATATTTACCTTGTTGGTATACTTTAATGTAATCAATACTGTTTTATTGAGGTGTATAATGTACATGGTATAGTTATGATGCTTCTATCCATGTATAAATCCCAGTTGTCTGCGGGATTTGGGATCTCTATTTTATGCTGACCTAGCGCCACACCCAGAGGGCACGCCGGCCAGCTAGAGCAGAACGCACTATCATTAGAACGAGAGGGACGTATAAACTCTGAGCTCTCTCAGTGTCACAATAAAGTGAGATTTAATGCTCTGTTTCAGTTCACCTGCACACGCTACCTCTAAATTCCTCCAATAGGATTCTACACCGATTCCCACCATCTCCAGTGTGTGAGAAGACGTTTTGGTGGAGTGTGTCAGCCAGAAGTGACTTCGACCAGGCGCAACGTTATAACCTTGCTTGGAATAGAGAGGTCACGCCAAAGCTGATATATAAATTGGTGATCAGCTGTGGGGTTCCAGGCTGATATATTAGTGACCTGAGGAATCCATACAGCGGAAACAGCTTGTCGTCCAATCTCATCCTACAGTGCAGTAATGGCAATGAGTCAAAAGCATAACACAGCTGCTTCAAAGGGAAAAAAGGAAGGTAAAGCAGAAACAGATTTGGGGTAAAAGGTCTTGTAGCTAACACAACTTGCGTGAAAGAAACAGAGGCACAAAGGGATCAAAGGGACAAGGGTAACAAGAAACAAAGGACCCAAAAGGAGAAGGATGACAATAATATAAACATCAAAAGGCCACAGTGTAAAGAAGAACATGAACTGGACACATGTAAAAGGTTCAATGAGCTTAGTAATAAGGAAAAGGTAAAATATGTACAGAAGTCATTTATCTGCAAGGGTTGTCTAAAGTGTGGACATATCATGAAAAACTGGAAAAAAAGGAAAGTATATACAGTATGTAAGAGACGTCATCCAACATCTCTTTATGGAGCCATGCTTGAAAGAATCATAGAGAAGGAAACTGAGAAATCACAACAGTTCAAGACATCTGAGGACAATGCTGTCTCAAATAGAATTAAAATCAACAGGTCGTTCGCAGGAGATACACACAGCATGATTGTTCCAGTGTGGCTGTACCACAGCAGTAATGCGTCAAACAGAGTCTTGGTTTATGCTTTATTAGATGATCAGTCTGACGTTTGCTTTATTAAAGGGACTACTCTAAACAAAGTTAAAGCAACTGGACCACAAGTAAACCTGCAGTTAGTTACGGTGATGGGAGAAGATACTGTGCTTTGTACCAAAGTACAAGGGCTTGTGGTAAAGGAAGTTTATGAACAGGAAGAAGTATTCCTTCCCTATACACACTCTAGAGAACATTATACCAGCCAGACGAGATCAGATACCAAGACCCGAGACTGCAAACAATTGGCCACATTTGAAAGGAATAGCAGACAAACTGATGCAGTATGACTCTAATGTAGAAATTCGTCTCATCATAGGACTTAGCTCTGCTAAAGCACTGAAGCTAAAGGAAATTATCCCAGGAAAGGAAAACGATCCTTTTGTTAGAAGGACAGAGTTAGTTTGGGGTATAATAGGAAAAGTTTGTGGCGACAGAAGCACAGAAGATAGCACTGTACAGGTGCAAAGAAGTCGTCATCAATAATTAAAGGAAAGTTAGCTTGCTAGTTGTTCCAACCCAAGTAAAGGAGGTTGTTAACCCACAGCAAATCAAGAAAATGTTTGGGCTGGACTTTAATGACAGACAGACAGATGACGTTCCAATCTCATATGAAGACAAATTTTCATAACAAAAATGAAAGAGGGAGTATACAAGCCAGAAGAAGAACATTATGAGATGCCACTTACTCTCAAGAATGAAAATGTCAGGTTTGAAAACAACAGACATAGCTTTTTACAGACTAGATAGACTGAAAAGAAAGCTCAAAAATGACAAGAAATATTATCAAGATTATGTGAAGTCTGTGCAAGACATGATAACACATGGGTACGCAGAAGCGGTTCCAGCCAAGGAGTTAGCAAGAGCAGATGGGTTTGTGTGGTACGTACCACATCATGTGGTGTATCACCCAAAGAAACCAGCCAAGTTAAGAGTAGTATTTGACTGCAGTGCTAGCTACAAGTAACAGTCACTAAATAGTCACTGATTACAAGGACCAGACCTCACAGTCTCATTGGAGTGTTATGCAGATTTCGCCAAGAAAAGGTAGCGTTTGTATGTGATATTTTTGCAGTGTATCATCGAGTGCATGTGTTTCCTGAATACAAGGACTTGCTACGCTTTTTGTGGTGGAAAAATGGAGCTTTGGACAAAAAAGTGATTGAATATGGAATAACTGTGCACTTGTTTCGAGCTACTTCATCACCAACTGTTGCAATTTTCATATTAATGAAAACAGCTGATGATAATGAGCTTGAGTTTGGATCTGATGCAGCTAAGTTTGTCAAAAATTATTTTTATGTAGAAGATGGGTTAAAGTCTGTACCTACTGCAGCTGAAGCTATTCAACTGATTAATAACAGTAAGGCAATGTGCATGAAAGGAGGCTTCAAGCTTCATAAGTTCTTGTCCAACAGCAAGGAGTTACTGGCAGCCATCAGTCCAGACGAAATGACAGGAAGTATCAAGAGCTTAAATCTCAGCAAGGACTCACTGCCTATTGAGAGAACACTTGGAGTAGAGCGGTGTGTTGAATCTGACTCATTTCAGTTTAGAATCAATTTAAGTAGTACGTCTGTAACAAAAAGAGGTATTTTATCAGCTGTAAGCTCCATATTTGATCCCCTAGGTTTAGTATCTCCCTTCATTCTAAGTGGAAAAAGAATACTCCAGGATCTGTGTAAAAATGGGGTGAGTTGGGATGATGCTGTACCAGAAAACATGAAGTTTAGGTGGGAACACTGGAGAAGTGAGCTGCATTTGTTGCAACAAGTGAAAATACCAAGATGTTACAAACCTGAAGCATTTGGAGAAATTAAAGCAGTTGAGTTTCATCATTTCTCAGATGCTAGTCAGGAAGGCTATGGGCAGTGCTCTTACATTAGACTGATTAATGACAAAGGTTAGATGCATTGTGCACTTGTAATGGCAAAATCAAGAGTAGCACCCCTTAAAGCCATCACTATTCCAAGGTTAGAGCTTGCAGCAGCATTTGTGTCAGAGTTCACACAGTTCTGAGAAGACAGCTGAATTACCAAGATGTCAAAGAAGTATTTTGGACTGATAGCAAAGTAGTGCTAGGCTATATCTGTAATGATGCTAACAGAGTTCAACAGATACGAGATGAAACATCACCAGCACATTGGAAGTACCGTATGTTGAAACAGAAAATAACCCAGCTGACTACGCATCACGAGGCATGCCAGTATAACCCATGATTCACAGTTCTAAGTGGTAGAATGGACCAGACTTTCTTTGGAAATCGCTTGACACAACTCAGGCATCAGTAGAAGACTTCGTTGCAGAAGATGACCCTGAAATGAAGAAAGTTGTATCAGGTCTCACAGAAGCTCAAGTGCCATAATCATTCCTAGACAGACTGAAGTATTTCTCAGATTGGCATCGTGCAACCAGAGCTATTGCAGGATGCCTCAGACTTTAGAAAAAATTCAAAGGCAAAGAGCAAAGTAAGCAAAATGTAAAAACAGCTAAACATAACTTTGTCAAGTTAGAGTATATTCCTGTGACTGCAGCAGGAATGATAGAAGCTGAAAATGAGATATTAAAACAATTCAGGCACAAGCATTCCCAGAAGAAAAAAGAGCATTGATAAACAAAGTTAACAAGATGGAGTTAATTTGTGGTGTTAGAAGAAACAAGGAAAATGTCTTAAGGAATTCAAGTCAGATGTATAAGCTTGATCCATTCATGGATAAAGATGGGATCATCAGAGTAGGTGGAAGGATCAGAAGAGCAAATATGCACAAAGACAGAAAGCACCCAGCCATATTACCAAAGAAATCCCACATAACTGATTTGTTGATTTGTTACTACCATAAAAAGGTACATCACCAAGTTAGAGGCATCACACTAAATGAGATTAGAGGGTCTGGGTATTGGATTATAGGAGGATCTTCTCTAGTAACTAAGCACATTTCCTGGTGTACAATTTGCAAGGAGAGTGGAAAGGTTACAAGAGGATGAGAAAAAGGCAGGATATAAGAAAGAAGTGGAGGAACGATTGGGTAAATATGAATTGGAGCAGATGGGGGACGTACAAGGTGTGTGCAGGATATTCACAGAAGAAATATGTGCAGCATGTGATGTGGTGTCTGGGATGAAAAGAAGACGGAGGGGGGTGCAAGGAACAGCGTGGTGGAATGAAGAGGTGAGACAGGCTGTGGCACAAAAGAAGAAAGCATACAATGAATGGATGAAAAATAGGGGCGTGGAAGAAGTTGAGAGGCGGAAGAGAGAGTTATATGTAGAAAGGAAGTGAGAGGTGAAAAAATTAGTAAGAGAGAGTACGAAGAAAGTGGAAGAGGAATTTGGAAGGAATTTGAGTGTAGTGTGGAGGGACTGTAAGAAAATGTTCTGGAAAGAGGTGAAGAGAGTAAGACAGGGTGGCAGTGAAGTTAGCAGGGGAGTGAAAGATAAGAATGATAGATTACTAGTGCAGAAGGGAGAAAAGGATGGAGAGAACATTTTAAGGAACTGTTGAACATAGAGGATGGAAGTAATGCGAATATAAGTGGCTGGGGAATGGCTGGGAGTAGGAAGGAGGTGAGAAGATAGGAAGAAATCAGTAGGATAGAAGTTGTGGAAGCAATGAGGAAAGTCAAATTGGGGAAAGCCCCAGGAATTGATGGAGTGGGTGGTGAAATGCTGAAGCATGGGGGAGAGATAGTAGTAGAATGGATGTGGAAGATGTGCAGATTAGCCTGGGAGGAAGGTAGAGTCCCGGAGGATTGGAAGTCAGGTATAATTATTCCCTTGTACAAAGGAAAAAGGGAAAAAGAAGTGTGTGGTAATAATAGGGGCACTTGTCTACTTAGTGTAATAGGAAAAGTGTATGGTAGGATACTTATTGACAGAGTTAGGGAGAGAATAGAGGAATTAGTAGAAGAACAGGGAGGCTTGAGGCTTTAGGAAGGGAAGAGGTTGTGTAGATCAGATATTCATTCTTAGATCTTTAGTGGAAAAGTTTTTAGAGAAGGGAAAGAAGTTGTATGCAGCTTTCATGGATTTGGAGAAAGCATATGACAGGGTGGATTGACAAGGATTGTGGAAAGTATTAAGAATATATGGAGTAGATGGGAAGTTGTTGAATGCTGTGAGGAGTATGTATGATGGTGGTAAGGCTGCAGTGCATGTGGATGGTGAACTGAGTGAATTTTTCTCTTTGAAGGTTGGGTTGAAACAGGGATGTGTCATGTCTCCATGGTTGTTCAATCTGTACATGCGGAGGGGACCTGTACTTCATTTGAGATCTGATCAGGGTACAAACTTTGTTGGTGCTAGGAATGAGGTGTTGACATGTTTAAAAGAAATGGATCAAGAGAAGATAAGAACAGAACAATTGAAAGATCATTGTGACTGGATAGAATTTAAAATGAATGTACCACATGCAAGTCATATGGGTGGCGTATGGGAGAGACAAATACTTACAGTGAGAAATGTACTTTCAGTATTGCTCGATCAACATGGATCTCAGGTAGATGACGTCTCTTACATACCTTACATTTTTCATGATATGTCCATACTTTAGACAACTCTTGCACATAAATGACTTCTGTACATATTCTACGTTTTCCTTATTACTAAGCTCATTGAACCTTTTACATGTGTCCAATTCATGTTCTTCTTTACAGTAGATACTGTGGCCTTTTGATGTTTTGATTATTGTCATCCTTGTCCTTTTGAGTCCTTTGTTTCTTGTCACCCTTGTCCCTTTGATCCCTTTGTGCCTCTGTTTCTTTCACTCTAGTTGTGTGTCCATATAACCTCCATTTTATGCCTTTTGTCAATTCATAGCAGATGAGGCAAAGAAAGCTTATCATCCAATCTCATCGTATAGTGCAGTAATGGCAATGAGTCAGAAGCATAACACAGCTGCTTCAAAGGGAAAGAAGGAAGGTAAAGCAGAAGCAAACAGATTTGGGGTAAAAGGTTTAGTAGCTAAAACAACTAGAGTGAAAGAAACAGAGGCACAAAGGGATCAAAGGGACAAGGGTGACAAGAAACAAAGGACTCAAAAGGACAAGGATGGCAATAATCAAAACATCAAAAGGCCACAGTGTAAAGAACAACATGAACTGGTCACATGTAAAAGGATCAATGAGCTTAGTAATAAGGAAAAAGTAGAATATGTACAGAAGTCACATATCTGCAAGGGTTGTCTGATCTGGTCAGGGTACAAACTTTGTTGGTGCTAGGAATGAGTTGTTGACATGTTTAAAAGAAATGGATCAAGAGAAAATAAGAACAGAACTACTGAAAGACCATTGTGACTGGATAGAATTTAAAATGAATGTACCACCTGCAAGTCATATGGGTGGCATATGGGAGAGACAAATACGTACAGTGAGAAATGTACCTTCAGTATTGCTCGATCAGCATGGGTCTCAGGTAGATGATGAATCTTTAAGAACTTTCATGACAGAAGTAATAAGTATATAAGTAATCCCTCTAATATCCGAACGCCCAATATCCGAACATCCCCACTAACCGGACATAATCGTCCTGGGATCCAACATTCCCAAAATGGTCCGAGAACCGCAAAAAAAAAAAAAAAAAAAAAAAAAACGAATTTTTCCCGCCTGTAATTTGAACTTGCCACGCACGGCGCGGCACAGCTTTGTTGTGGCGCGTCATTCCTCCGATGTCCGATAGAGCACTGCTGCATCCTCCCCACTTTCTGCCTGTCTCTTACCGCGAGTGCACGCTCGTCGTTATGGCTGCCCACGTGCTCGCTTTTGTGGTGGTGCCTAACCTGCTGCAGGCACTCCTGCTGCTCTCGGGCCTCCTATTATTGTGTGTGATGATGGCACCGCTGCATGAGAAGAGGAAGAGAGTGGTGTTGACTCTGGAGAAGAAACTGGAGATATTGGAGAAAGTAGATGCGGGGTGGTCTTCTTCCCGCATCCTCCGCGAGTTCAACCTGGCCCAATCTACTTTGTTCAATATTAAGAGATCCCGAGACAAACTCATGCAGTACACGGCTCTAACTTCTCATCGAAAAGCAAACGGAACGTGGAGAGGAAGGTGATGTTTACTCCCAAGTTTGCTGAAATCGACCGCTCCACGTTGATTTGGTATCGACAGCAACGTGCTGCTGGTGTGAAGGTACATGGAACGGAGCTGAAGGCTGCTGCTGAGTTTGCCAGGCTTCACGATGCCCTAGACTTCAAGGCATCCAAGGGTTGGCTCTTCGCATTCGAGTTACGGCATGGCCTTACCAACCGTAAAGCTCATGGCGAAGCTTTGGACACTAACGAGGATGGAGTTGACGAGTTTCAGCACAAGGTGAAGGGCTTGATCGACAGGGAGGGCCTCACTCTCGGTCAAGTGTACAATGCCGATGAAACTGGTTTATCTATCGCTCTTTGCCAACGAACACTCTAGCCGAGGAGACGGAGAAGCGTTTACCTGGCCGCAAGCTCTCCAAGGAACGGATATCTGCTTTGTGTTGTGCCAATGCTAACAGCATGCACCAGCTTAAGCCCGCTATTGTTGGCATTGCAAAGCAGCCTCGGTGTCTTCGTGGGGTGATGGATGTCCTTCCTGTCGTCTGGTACCATTCTTTGAAGGCATGGTTTACAGCCCAGATCTTTAAAGACTGGTTCCACCGCCACTTCGTTAAGGAGGTCATCAATTACCAGACGAAGACACTGGGAATCCTGCGCGACCAGGTAAAGGCCCTCCTTCTCCTCGACAATGCACCTGCCCACCCGTGCGACAAGGACTTGGTGGCTGAGAATGGCCGGATTAGGTGCATCTTTTGCCACCTAATACGACTGCTCTCATCCAAGACCAAGGAGTGATCGTGGCAACAAAGCGCCTATACCGCCGGAAGTTCCTGGACAAGGTGATGGTTGTTCTCGAGGACGAGCGCAGGGAGGGATGGGACACACGAGGCCAGCGGACATTGGAAAACCTTCGCCGCTACAACATCAAGTCTGCACTCTACAACTGGGCCAGTGCATGCAAGGAAGTCCCTGTCAAGACTCTACAAAATGGTTGGTCTCGTCTGTTTCTCGGAACGGATGTGGAGTACGATTTTCTAGGGTTTGACGATGTATGCATGGCGACGATGTTGATGTGGACGATGTGCGTGAGTGGTTGGATGACGACGAGGGCGATCCTGGGTATCAGACATTGTCTGATATCGAGATTGCGTCTTCAGTTGCGGGTGTCAGTACCAAGCTTGAAGATTCCGACGAGGAATGCGATGATGATGCAGACTCCTCTCAGCAGGACACTGCTCCAGCCATCTCCAAGCTGAGCGCACTCCGGGAACACCTAGAGTTCATTCTTGACTACCTGGAACACCAGGACTGCGACAGGGAGATGGGGCCCTTGGGACTTGTGGAGGAATTGCGTGCTTTCAGGCAGCGCATCATCAATCATCAGAATCGTCGGTCCTTGCATCAATCAACGATTGACAGTTTTTTCTGGCCCGTAACCCCGGCTGTGCCCAGCCCTGGCTCCACTCCGTTGCCTCCCCAAGACAGGCCCTCATGTTCCGAGCCACAGCCCAGCACATCAGCCACGGTGGAATTACCGCTCGACATGAGTTTGCGTCTGTCTTCAGAGTCGTCTGCAGTGGGTACTCCATCACCACGACCCAGCGATGCACCCTTAGGTCACCTGCCAGTGATACTCTCGGACTCTGACAGTGATTAAACAGCAAGAACTTCTCCACTAGACCACACGGGAATTTATAGTGTTGTGTAGTGAAAAAAACAGTGTGTTGTGTTAAGGATTCACAGTTGTGAGTAAAATGACTAATTTGGAACAAAATTTAATGTAAATAGACTTGTTTGTTTTTGCTTTAGAAAATTATTGGAAGAATGGGAAAAGTTAAAATGCAGAGTGCAACACTTAGTAAGTTACAATGGAGCATTAGTTAGACAAGAGTGCGCACTATGAAGAGAACGGACTCCTGAGTGCGATTGACTAAGTTCAGTGCAAGACTTCATGAACAGTGTACTGGAAGTGCTTCAGGAAATCCTTCTTACTGTCAGAGTCCGAGAGGAGGCAGTTATTCATCGAGATGGCCATGGACTTGCTGTAAGTAGGCAGAATGTTTCATACTGTATTTTTTTCCATACTATACTTACCTCAAGGTAGGGTAGTGGAGGTTGGAGTGGCCCTGGTGAGAGAGGATAGTGTTTGGAAACTCCCTGTACTGTTGTTTGCAGATGATACTGTGTTGTTGAGTGAAGACGAAGGGGAGCTGCAAGGCTTGGTGGATGAGTTTGGGAGAGTGTGTAAGAAACGTCGTCTAAAGGTGAATGTAGGGAAGAGTAAAGTGATGGTCTTTGAGAGAGGTGAAGTCAGTGAATGTACAGCGAGGTTGGATGGTGAGGAATTGGATAATCTGAGTACGTTTAAGTACTTGGGCAGTGTGATGAGTAAGGATGGAGGTTTGGAGGGTGAAGTGCGTGAAAGGGTACAGCAGGGAAGAAAGGTTGCTGGTTCTTTGAAAGCAGTGATAAGAAACAGGGAAGTGAGCATGGAAGTGAAAAAGTTACTACATGACAGTATTATGATACCAGCTCTAACGTACGGAAGTGAAGCTTGGACGTTGTTGGAAGGACACAAGTCAAGAGTGAGAGCAGTGGAAATGAGTTATTTAAGAGGAGCCTGTGGAGTCACATGGAGAGACAGGCTGACGAATGAGGATATAAAGGAGCGTTGTGGTGTGGATGTTTGGATGTGATAGGAAGCGTTATGAGGAACACACTGAGGTGGTTTGGCCATGTGGAGAGGATGGAGGGTGAAAGACTGACGAAGAGAGTGTATGTGAGTGAGGTGGAGGGGGGAAGAGGAAGGGGGAGGCCGAGGATGAGATGGAGGGATGGGGTGGAGAGGTATATGAGAGAGGGGGGTGTGAGTTGGGAGCAGGGCAGTGAAATGGCAGGGGACAGGGCGACTTGGAGGCGATTTGTTTGTGGCCACCCCAAACGGGGTTGAGGCATCTGGCAATAGATAGATAGAATTATCTCAAACACCTCATTTCACTTTTTAATGTCCTTTATTGGTGTGAATAGGGTGTTAGGAGCTATGCATGTGCAGTAGGAAGATGTTTTTCTGAGTTAGGCTAGGTTAGGGTCCATAAGTATCAGTCCAGGAGTCAGTAACCAGAATGTTTAATATTGTATGAACCTACCTCTAAACCCTCATTTTATGCTTCTTTTGCATTTATTTCAGTCATTTATGTGCCTTATTGGTGTGATTTGGGTCTTAAATAGGTGCTATGCATGTCCAGAGGGAGTTGTAGAGGTGTTTCTCTGAGTTAGGGTCCATAAGTACAAGTCCATAAGCTGGGGCCCAATATCCAGACAGGACCAGTATCCGGACCTGCCTATGGCCCTATTACGTTGGTATATATATATATATATATATATATATATATATATATATATATATATTCTATCTATTTATCTATATATATATATATATTTATCTATATATATATATATATATATATATATAATGTATAAACGGCTGATGATGATTATATATATATATATATAAAATACTATAGCAGTAGCCGTGTATCTGTGTGTGTGTGTGTGTGTATTTGGGCAGCCGAAACTACACATTCAAATCGCACCAAAATTGGCACAGAAATTGCAAAAAATTCGCTGATGTGAAAAATCATGGTCCCATCACGATTGAAAAACTTTTACTATAATTAATGAGCGATCACATTGTGACGAAAAAACGCCGCTCCAGGCACCCGGCATAGGATCTCCGAATAGTTTTTTGCCCACAGATACAACTGGTGTATTTCAGACTTGCGATTGGACAACTTGTTTTCCGTTCCCGAAGCTGCAAATAACACGATCTGTTGGTTAGCTGCAAAAAATCCAAGTGACAACTTTACACAAGAACAGCACATAAACGTGAAAGCCCTCTGCAGGAGCAAGTGCGAGGGGTCCAAAGGGCCCACGAGCGCTTGTGTATATACTGTAGCGGTGCAGGTTTTCCACAGTCTGCTGGCCTCACGTGTCCCATCCCTCCCTGCGCTCATCCTCGTCGTCGAGAACAACCATCACCTCATCCAAGAACATCCAACAGTTCAGCCTGTTCGTATCCATGATCACTCCTTGGTCCATTGGTTGGATGAGAGCAGTCATATTAGGTCACAAAAACAAGCACCTAAAGCGGCCTTTCTCAGCCATCAGCTCCTTGTTGGACAAATGTGCAGGTGGATTGTCCAAAAGAAGGAGAGCCTTTACCTGGTCACGTGAGATTCCCAGTGTCTTCATCTGATTATGGATGACCTTGACAAAGTGCCGGTGAAACCAGTCATTGAAGATCTTGGCTGTGAACCAAGCCTTCACAGAATGGTACCACACGACAGGAAGGACATCCATCAACCCACGAAGGCACCAAAGCTGCTTTGCACAGTCAACAATAATGGGCTTGAGCAGGGGCATGCCGTTAGCATTGGCACAACACAAAGCAGATGTTCGCTGGTTTGAGAGCTTGAGTCCAGGTCCATGCCTTTTGCCTCCTCTGCTAGGGCGTTCATTGGCAGTGAGTGATAGAATAGACCAGTTTCATCACCACTGTAGACTTGACCGAGAGTGAGGCCCACTCTGTCGATCAAGCCCTTCACCTTCTGCTGAAACTCTTCTACTCCCTCCTCATCAGTGTCCAAAGCTTTGCCATGGGCCTTACAGTTGGTAAGTCCATGAAAGTGAAGAGCCAACCCTCAGATACCTTGAAATCTGGGGTGTTGCGTAACCTTGCAAACGTCTCGGCAGCAGCCTTCAGCTCCGTACCATGCACCAGCACACCAGGAGCACGTTCTTGGCAATACCAAATCAGCATGGAGCAGTCGAATTCTGCAAACCCGGGTGGGTACATAATCTTCCTTTCCACATTGCATTTGGTCTTTGATGCAAAATCAGCTGTGTACTGGGTGAGTGTCCCGAGATTTCTTGATATCGAACAAGGTAGAGCAGGCCAGGTTGAATTCTTGTAGCATGTGGGATGTTGGCCATCCTGTGTCCACCTTCTCCAATATCTCCCTCTTCTTCAAAGTCAGAACCACTCGTTTCCTCTTCTCGGGCGGCGGGGGCCATCGTCACACGCATGAGTAAGGGGCAGAAGAGGAACATCAGGGCTTGCAGCAGGTAGGGCACCACCACAAAAGCAAGCACGTGGGCAACCAAGGTGACGAGCATGCACTCACAACGATGGATAGGCGGGAATGGGGAGGAGGCAGGGTCGCTCTGCCGGATGTCGGCGGACCTACATGGCAAAATACAGCTGTCAGGCACCACACGCCAAGTTCAAAGTACAGTTGAAAACATGTTGGATTTTGGTTTTGCTTTTTTACTTTTTTTGGCCATTATTGGTTCTGAAGGCCCAAACCCAAAATGTCCAGGATTTCAGGTGTCAGGGACTTGGGCGTTTGTTCTGGTGCCAATATTGTTCCCATAACGAGTTGTAGTTTCACACTAATGTTACGTATTACATATAAAGTTGTTTATTCATAATTAACAATGTGCAACATAGTGTGAATGATAAGTAACCAAACACCATTTCACTGTAAAGTGTGGCATGGGAAGAATGAGTGATCAGGACTTGCAGAGCCCAGCATTTTCTATCATAAACACTAGAGTAAAGGGAAGGCGATAGAAAAATATGAATTATATATATGTATAAAGTCTTGGGGAAATATTTACCTTGTTGGTATACTTTAATGTAATCAGTACTACTTTATTGAAGTGTATAATGTACTTGGTACAGTTATGATGCTTCTTTTCATGTATAAATCCCAGTTGTCTGTGGTGTTTGGCATTTCTATTTTATACTGACCCAGCGCCACACCCAGAGGGGACACTGGCCAGCTAGAGCAGAACACACATATCATTAGAACGAGAGGGACGTATTATCTCTGAGCTCTCTGTGTCGCAGTTGTATCTTTCTGTGGCCAATAAACAGAGATTTAATCTGCTCAGTTTCAGTTCACTTGCACATGCTACCTCTAAATTCCTTCAACAGGATTCTACATCGATTCCCACCATCTCCAGTGTGTGAGAAAACGGCTTGGTGGAGTGTGTCAGCCAGAAGTGACTTCGACCAGGCGCAACGTTAGGACCTTGCTTGGAATAGAGAGGTCACGCATAAGCTGATATATAAATTTGTGATCAGCTGTGGGGTTCCAAGCTGATATAATAGTGACCAGTTGAGGAATCCACACAGCCAAAACATTTTTGGTGCCAGTGGTGGAACGACACACATAACGTGGGTGTTCAGTGCTAGGATACGACAAGGTGCTAAAGGGATTTGTGCAGTGAAAAATCCTTGCAACCACTCGTGATCCTGCAGGTGAAACAGAAAAATCTTGCGCTCCTGTTGCAAAGGGACTAATTGCGGAGTGAGTAAGTAGAACAGATATCAGAGGTCCTGAAATGACCATCAAACACTGGTGGCTTTTATATATTTTTGTCTTCTGAATAGGATCCTGGGATTTTTTTTCTTATAATATTTCTACCATATTTCCCCAGAGCATGCCAAAAGGACTATAGAACCATGCAAAATATTGATGAATTCCGATGATTTTCAGGTAAGGGAGCATCTCTAAGACTGCTCTGTCCTTCTGTCTCTCACTAACGATTTTCGGACACGAGGTTTTTCACTCCCATAGATTTTAGCGATTTTATGAAAGCCACATACCACACCACATCTTACCAAGCTATGCCACTTCTCACACTACAACAACAAAAATCACACTCCCACATCACCCCTCACCCAGGGTATTCACCGACCAGAGGCTGCCATCTACTTTGTATTTGTTCAGGGGTCGTAAGAGCTGGCTGGCACGGCCAAGGGAGGGTAAGAAGGCAAATGAGTTGTCAGTAGAGTAACGTTTGGCATTCCTAAATATACATACTGTTAAGATTTTATTCTAATTTGTCCACATGTAAACATTTTCTGAAAACGTATTCGGACAGATGAATGACATTCTGCATACCTCCGCACTTTTTAGCGGAGGTGGGGGGGGGGGGTGAGCTGTAAAAATTATACCACACTTTACTTCCTGCTCAGAGATTATGATTTTGACACTGACACAAAAACAAAAGATGGTACCTGGAATATGTAAGATCATGAGTTTTAACGAAAGGATTATGTTGCACTGACTGGCAAGACACACAGAAAACAATTAAATTAATTGCAATTTGGCATTAAAATACCATGTGGATTTCGTATCGGTGTAGGCATCTGGAACTTGAACATAAAAAAACAATATTTTTGATAATATTTTTTGTATGGCAGAAAGGAAACTGTTGAACTGAGACACATGGCGAAGCTTAGAAATGTGAACGTGTAGTTCAAGAATACATTTAGAGAAAAAAATGAATTATTAATTTTATACTACCATACTAGAGTAACGATTGGGCGTGGAACACTGCTGAGCAATCGAATGTATGGTCTGTGCAGATGACCTATAAGAAACCTCTTTATAAATTAAAAGACTGGGCCAAAAGGCAAAATGCCTAAATAATGGATCCTTAACCCGCCCCGTCCCGACGACGTATGGGTACGTCACCACGATTTGCATTTGCCAGTCCCGGCGACGTACCAGTACGTCGTGCAATTGCAAGGTACCTAATTTGCACAATTTTCAATTTTCGCAAGTGATTTTTCGTATGTATACACGGGACACCTTCCTCTATTCCTGTACAAGATACCAAGCAGGGACAATGCCTTACACTGCATAACCTCCCCCCTCCCCCCCTCACGCCATTGTCTTGGCAAAGGACCTGTTACCAGTGACCTGGCTAGTAAAGTTATTCAGGGCCAGAGTGATTCCCCAATCGATGACAATGTGGAGGACAATGTTTACATAGCATTAGAAGAAGAAACAGCCAGAAATAATGATCAGGTAGTGTGGCAAAAATAGGTCAGGTATGGTGATTAGTTAGTGAGTGAAACAATGCTTATAATGCCTTTATTACTGCTTGAAAACCAATATACTGTCACACTACATATACATTCGTACCAAGTAAATAAATAAATACTGTTTATGAGTGGATAAAATAGTTACCCTCCCATAGAACTCGTTTTCTTTGGTGCTAGCATGTTAGAAAACCCACTCAGGTAAGGAGGAACTCCTACCTGGATTGGGCACTTTAAATCTCAGGTGAGCGATTTCTCTATGAATTTTCGATGTTTCTCACCAAAAGCGAAGGTTTTAGCCAAAAAAAAAAAAATCGAAAATACCTCGGGACTGGGGGATGTCGGAGGTGCGGAATACCTCGGGACGTGACGGGTTAAAGGTGACAGTGAGGAAAGGGAAAGAACTGCGTAGTGGGTGAATAGTAAAAATAATGCAAAATTATTTGAGATGCCAAAAGAACATCAGATGAATGATCAATGAGTGAAGAGGAAATCAGGTGTAGCGAAGTAATAGCGTGCTATTGGTAAGGTTGGGCCTCCAAAGTAATGTGAACAAAACTACGAAATATTCTGAAGGTAAGAGTGGATGAGTAGGGACTGGCCCGTGGGAAGCCAACTGGATTTAGAAATATTTAGATTGTATGCAGGACTTTAAGTCAGGGTGATATCCCTAGCTGAGACCTCCATAGAGGAGCAACATAATCTTTAAGAAGCCTCGCTCACTATTAAAATGTCTTTTGTTCAGAACTGGGAGACCGTAATACTCTTGACTCTTATTACTGTGACATCTTCATTATATGTGCATTTTAACCCTCCCCATCCCGACCACTTTTCCACCACTAACTCCCCCCAGTCCCGACCAATTTTGGAAAAAAATTTTTTTGGCTGAAACCTCCGCTTTTGGTGAGAAACATCGAAAATTCATAGAGAAATCGCTCACCTGAGGTTTAAAATACTCAATACATGTAGCAGTACCTCCTTACCTTACTGGGTTTTCTATCATGCTGACCCCAAAGAAAACGAGTTCTATGGGAGGGTAACTATTCCACACCACTTATAAATGGTATTTATTTATTCATTTGATACGAATTTATATGTAGTACGAGAGTATATTGGTTTTCACACAGTAATATAGATAATATAATCATTGTTTCACTCACCAAACACATCAACATACCTGACCTTTTTTGGCGACATTACCTGATCATCATATCTGACTGTTTCTTCCTCTAATGCTACATAAACTTTGTCCTCAACGTTGTCATCGATTGGGGAATCACTCTGGCCCAGAATTTCATACTATGGCACGACATGTCTTTACTCTGGTAACAGGTGAATTGCCGAGACAATGGCATGTGAGGGGGGGGGGAGGTCATGCGGGGTAAGGCATTGTCCCTGCCTGGCATCTTGTAGAGGAAGGTGTCCCGTGTATACGTACCAAAAATCACACGCGAAAATTGAAAATTGTGCAAATTAGGGACCTTGCAATTGATTCACATTTATATACGTCAACGGGAGTGGCAGTGACAAAACGTGTGGACGTATATTCACGTCACCGGGATGCAGCGGGTTAATTACATTAGCCATAAATTATATTTAAGACATCACGTATGATGTCACAGGAATAAAAATGTAGCTAAGAATGAAATATTATATTGGCACAAAAGAATGTAATTTCTTTTGTTTTATAGAGATGGAAGGACGTGTTCATAGACCATAAAAAAACGTATACTGGCTGACATGATTGCAGAAGACAGCATCCTCGTCGGGGTGAAGAAAGCAGGAATGTTTCCGGCAGATATTAATCGTGTGAAAGGAGTGGATGTAAGGACTGTGCAACGGTCGGATGATGAGGACTCTGTTGAGGCCAGTCCAAGGAGAGGACGCCCCTTGACACAGCAGCTCAAAATAGCCAGCATATCGATGCAGACTAGTCAGAACGTGACAAAAAAAAAAAAAAAAACGCGATTTAGTTATTTCAAAGTGCTGAATTTACCTTAATGTGGGATCTCGAGACTGGTGCAAAATTCAAACGAAAGTGGTATTCAGTGCCATACTCCAGCTAGCCGGAAAGCTCTCTGTGGAGAACAAGTATGGTGGACTTGATTTTCCCCTGTTATACACACAGTTATATTTGATAAGCTGTACAGAAGACAGGATTTTGGTAGATGCAAGTCTGTTTTTTGACATATACAAATATTCAACAGTAAAGTTTGTTCAGGCCAATGTCGTGTATCGAAAAAAGAAGTGACCAAATCATTTTCTCTCAATGCATGGAAGTGGACAAGAGGCCTTAGACAATGGTTTTTAACCAAGGATGAATTTACTCCTAAGGGGAAAAGGAACTACGGATGGGGTTTAATAGATCAACATCAAAATTACAAATGAAAGTGAAAATAACTTATGGCAATAAATTACAAATTTTATATATATATATATATATATATATATATATATATATATATATATATATATATACAGTATATATATATATATATATATATATATATATATATATATATATATATACATACATATATATATATATATATACAGTATATATATATATATATACAGTATATATATATATATATATATATATATATATACAGTATATATATATATATATATATATATATATATATATATATATATACATATATATATATATATATATATATATATATATATATATATATATACAGTATATATATATATATATATATATATATATATATATATATATATATATATATCTTCACTCCTCAGGGCAAAAGGAACTACGGATGGGGTTTAATAGATCAACACCAAAATTACAAATGAAAATGAAAATAACTTATGGCAATAAATTATATATATATATATATATATATATATATATATATATATATATATATATATATATAAATTGCAATTTAAGTCAAATACTGGTACCAAGTCTTCCATGTTTACCAGTTGGTTAATCTCATATTTACAAATATATCTTTTTACTGATGCAGTATAATCCTTGCAATTGCATTACAAAATTGTGTGTATTTGTTTCTGCTGAACAGTGTTTTTACATCGATACCTAATATATTCTACATCTGATGTGGCTTCTTCACGGAGTAGGAGAAACATGGTTGATAAATTTTTGGTTTAACGGACTTCACAAAAACCGTTGACCTCGAGGATGGAGTAAGTATATTGCTAATTACAAACATACAGTATGCCGCTATTCATAATAATGCCATTCCAAGGCCTACGTATTTTGTGTATGATCTCTCACTTTTGAAACCAACCGTATAGTTGGGGAATATTTAAAGCTCTTCATTTTGATGTCATATTTAAAAATTACCGTTAATGATTGTGCTCACGCTATACTGCAAACCTTACTGATGAAGGCTTTTAACCCGCGCCGTCCCGAGGACGTACTTCCACGTCCTCACGTTTTGTCACAGCTTATCCCGAGGACGTACTTCAACGTCCTGCAATTGCAAGGTTCATAATTTCCACAATTTTCAATTTTCCCGAGTCATTTTTGGTACGTATACAAGGGACAACTTCCTCAACAAGATGCCAGGCAGAGACAATGCCTTACCCAGCATGACCTCCTCTCCCCCCCTGCATGCCCTTTTCTCAGCAATTCACCTGTTATCAGTGACCTGGCCAGTATAGCCATGTCATGCCACGGTACGAAATTCAGGGCCAGAGTGATTCCCCAATCAATGACAATGTGGAGGACAAACTTTACATAGCATTAGAGGAAGAAACAGTTAGAAATGATGATCAGATAATGTAGCAAAAAAAGGTCAGGTATTAGTGAGTGAAACAATGCTTATAATGCCTATATTACTGCTTGAAAACCAATATACTCTTGTACTACATATAAATTCGTAACAGTAAATAAATAAATACCGTTTATGAGTGGTGTGAAATAGTTATCCTCCCATAGAACTCGTTTTCTTTGGTGCCAGCCTGATAGAAAACCCAGTAAGGTAAGGAGGCTCTCCTACCTGTAATGAGTATTTTAAACCTCAGGTGAGCGATTTCTCTAAGAATTTTCGATGTTTCTCACCAAAAGCGAAAGTTTTAGCAAAAAAAAAAAAAAAAGGGTCGAAAAATGGTCGGGATTGGGGGGTACCAGTGGTCAAAAAGTGGTCGGGACGGGGCGGGTTAAGCAAGCCCCATTAAACCATAAACTCCACAAGTCTTCTTTAGGTTGATTAAATAGCTTGTTGGTAGTAGGAATAAAATAAGGGCTACCGATATGAAGGGGTTAACTGGCCAAGTGACGGGTGTGATATAAATTGTGTGGACCATGATGGTTTGACTAGGGTATCGGAGATGAAAGGACCTTTGGCACGACTGATAATTTTACAAGAAACGAATAGGATATTTTTACACGCCTTCCCAACTGTTGGCAGTGGTTTGTGGGACTGATGCTGTGGAGGTTAGATATAGTTATCTCGGATAATGGGGGACAGAGTAAGCATTAAACTAATAACATCAACACTGACCCTCACTGACCGCATTCAGCACTAACTTCTCTTCATTTGCAACAGCTGTTTTAATCATTGTTTTGGTGTAGCTTACCTTTGAATGATCATTAGTACTTGTGGCGTCATTAATATTTCGGCTATAGTCTTTATCAACAAATAAGTCTGAATATTTACTGACCATTCACATCACATGACATTACATGTTTCAGACTTACCGTTATATTTCGGCTTTAGTCTTTATCAACAAAAAAGTCTGAATATTTACGGACGATTCACATCACACAACAATACATGTTACAGCCTTACCATTATATTTACTACTGATCCCCATACCCTGTGATCATACAGATTATGTCAATAGGTGAAATCTTCTAAAAAGTAGGATATGCTTAGACAAACACTGCCACTATTGCTGCCAATATGCTGTTGGAATCTTTCTTTTATTCCAAATGCACAACAGATGTATTATATATTAATTTTTGTTTAATTATGTATACTAATGTTTACTGTATAACTGAGTTATTGACTTTTTAAATACGGCTATATATGCTAAAATATGATATTCAAGTAGATAGACATAGCATTTTCATATAGGTATAAATATTACCATTTAGTGACATTTCTTAATTAACGTATAACGAATTTCTGCGAAATCCGTGTCATGGAAGATAACTAGTAAACTTGAGTTTTAAGAAATATTATTAACATGCAGAGTATACTGTATTTCTGAAAAAATATATTTTCACCAAAACAACTATATCATTATTGCATCTGAATGTCGTGTCCTCTCACCCAACATTATCCAGTGCAGTTTGTTGCCGGCATATAATTTATGACAGTAATATGTTATAAAATGTCTGTGTATTAATACTTACCTTATTTTTCTAAATTATATTTAAAGTAGGAATATGATGACTCATTTAATTAATGTTATTTTATTCTACATAATTAAGACTAACTGTATTAAGAACAATCGCCAAAGCTTGAAGAGGTAAATTTTTTACTTGGATGTACTACATATGCAAGGGTATAAAAGAAAGTGATAGTGGACAGGAAAACATTCTTATCCTATGACTACTACCCTTTAAAGTACAGGGCAATTAAAGTTATCGACTATGTGTCCAATGAATACCAAGAGCCAGCTGTCCTCGCCGTATTTCTGACATCACTGTTAGGGAATCCTCTGATCGTAATAAACAACTAAAGCACTGATAAGTATATGGTTAACAGGGAAACTTTCTAGGGAATAAATATAGACATATATAAATACATACACATATATAATATTTACAAATATATATATATATATATATATATATATATATATATATATATATATATATATATATATATATATATATGATGGGAGGGGGTTGGTGATAGCCAATACCCTCTTCAGGCACAAAATGATCCACAGGTATACATGGCGAGTGATGAGAAGTGTGGATGGTGAACTGAATGATAGGAAGGCAATGATTGATTATGTGTGTGTGGATGAAAGGATGAGAAGATGTGTAATGGATGCAAGAGCTTATTGAGGTTAAGGAAGTGGACTTTCTGACCACTACTTGGTGGTGGCCAGAATCAAGATCCAAGTAAGATGGAGTAGTAGAAGAAGGCAAGGACGGAAGGAAGGAGTAGTTGCAAGGGGAGAGGAAAGGTTACAAGAGGATTAGAAAAAGGCAGACTATAAGAGAGAATATCAGTGGAGGAACGACTGAGTAAATATGAATTGGAGCAGATGGGGGACGTGGAAGGTGTGTGCAAGATATTCAAAGAAGAAATATGTGCAGCATGTGATGTAGTGTGTGGGGTGAAGAGAAGACGGAAGGGGATGCAAGGAACAGCATGGTGGAATGAAGAGGTGAGACAGGCTGTGACACAAAAGAAGAAAACATACAATGAATAGATGAGTAATAGGGGTGTGAAAGAAGTTGAGAGACGGAAGAGAGAGTTATAAGTAGAAAGGAAGAGAGAGGTGAAAAGATTAGTAAGAAGAGAGTGGATGAGGAATTTGGAAGAAATTTCAGTGTCAAGTGGAGGGACTGTAAGAAAATGTTCTGGAAAGAGGTGAAGAGAATAAGACAGGGTGGCAGTGAAGTTAGTAGGGGAGTGAAAGAAAAACCTGTAGATTACTCGTGGAGAAAGGAGAAGAGGTAAGCAGATGGAGAGAACATTTCAAGGAATTGTTGAACATAGAGAATAGAAGTAATGAGAGTACAAGTGGCTGGGGATTGGCTGGGAGGAGGGAGGTGAGAAGACAGGAAGAAATCAGTAGGATAGAAGTTGTGGAAGATGAAGAAAGTCAATTTTGGGAAAGCCCCAGGAATTGATGGAGTGTGTGGTGAAATGCTGAAGCATGAGGGAGAGATAGTAGTAGAATTGATGTGGAAGATGTGCAGATTGGCCTGGGAGGAAGGTAGAGTCCCAGAGGATTGGAAATCTGATATAATTATTCCCTTGTACAAAGGAAAAGGGAAAATGAAGTGTGTGGTAATCATAGGGGCATTTGTCTTCTTAGTGTAATAGGAAAAGTGTATGGTAGGATACTTATTGACAGAGTTAGGAAAATAACAGAGGAATTAGTAGAAGTACAGGGAGGCTTTAGGAAGGGAGGAGGTTGTGTAGATCAGATATTCATTCTTAGATCTTTAGTGGAAAAGTTTCTAGAGAAGGGAAAGAAGTTGTATACAGCCTTCATGGATTTGGAGAAAGCGTATGACAGGGTGGATAGACAAGGATTGTGGAAAGTATTAAGATTATATGAAGTAAATGGGAATTTTTTGAATGCTGTGAAGCATATATATGATGGTGCTAAGGCATATTGCTTGTGAATGGTGAACTGAGTGAATTTTTCTCTTCAAAGGTTCGGTTGAAACAGGGATGTGTCATGTCTCCATGGTTGTTCAATCTGTGCATGGATGGGGTAATAAAAGAGATACAAGGTAGGGCAGTGGATGTTGGAGTGGCTCTAATGAGAGAGGTTACTGTTTGGAATCTCCCTGTACTGTTGTTTGCAGATGATACTGTGTTGTTAAGTGAAGATGAAGAGGAGCTGCAAGGCTTGGTGAATGAGTTTAGAAGAGTGTGTGGGAAATGGAATATAAAGGTGAATGTAGGGAGGAGTAAAATGGTTGTCTTTGAGAGAGGTAAAGTCAGTGAATGTACAGTGAGGTTGGATGGTGAGGATATGGAAAATGTGAGTACGTTTAAGTACTTAGGGAGTGTGAGGAGTAAGGACGGAAGTTTGGAGGGTGAAGTGCTCGAAAGGGTACAACAAGGAAGAAAGGTTGATGGTTCCTTGAAAGAAGTGATAAGAAACAGGGAAGTGAGCATGGAAGTGAAAAAGTTACTACATGACAGTATAGTGGTACCAACTCTAACGTATGGAAGTGAAGTTTGGACGTTGTTGGAAGCACACAAGTCAAGAGTGAGAGCAGTGGAAATAAGTTATTTAAGAGGAGCCTGTGGAGTCACATGGAGAGACAGGCTGACAAATGAGGATATAAAGGGGCGTTGTTGTGTGGATGTGGATGTGATAGGAAGCGTTAGGAGGAACACACTGAGGTGATTTGGCCATGTGGAAAGGATGGAGAGTGAGAGACTGACGAGAAGAGTGTATGTGAATGAGGTGGAGGGGGTGAGAGGGATGGGGAGGCCAAGAATGAGATGGAGGGATGGAGTGGAGAAATATATGAGAGAGGGGGGTGTGAGTTGCGAGCAGGGCAGTGAAATCGCGGGGGACAGGGCGACGTGGAGGCGATATGTTTGTGGCCACCCCGTGCGGGATTGAGGAGTCTGGCAATATATTTATTTATATATGTATATGTATATATATATATATATATATATATATATATATATATATATATATATATATATATGTGTGTGTGTGTGTGTGTGTGTGTGTGTGTGTAAATATATATATATATATATATATATATATATATATATATATATGTATATATATTTTTTTTATGTGAGAAGAAGAAACCAAAGGCCATGAGCCCGCAAAACTGATCCTTCCAAGAGAAAAACAAAATACAAGAGAGAGCCAAATTCAAGATCCATTCATTCCGAGATGCCTGGACACACTGCGTTTGAAAGACTAGAGATCATAGGAAGCAGGAAATACAGACAGAGGGAGACAGTTCCAGAGCTGACCTGTTGCATAAATGAAGGACTGGGAGTAACGGTTAACTCTTGCATTAGAGAGCTGGACAGAAAAGGGGTGAGAGTTTGCTGCTAGGCGGGTGCTACGCGCCCGTCATAGAAGTGGAGGAATGTACGAGTATGCAGACAGTTCAGAGGAACAGTGACCATTGAAGTAGTGATAGAAAAGAGATAACGATGCAACATTGCGGCGAAGAGACAGGTTGAAGGGAGTCAGTAAGAGGGGGAGAGTTAATGAAACAAAAAGCCTTTGACTCCACCCTATTGAGAAGAGCTGTATGTGGGGAGCCTCCCCACACATGAGAGTTGTACTCCACACAGGGGCAGATAAAACCCCTGTATAGAGTCAACAATTGTGCAGGGGCAAAGAAGGAACGGAGTCGGCTTAGCACACCCAGTCGCTTGGAAGGAGATTTTACAAGAGATGTAATATGATCTTTCCAAGACAAGTCCCGAGCAAATGAAACCCCAGGCATGTTCAAGGATGATGCAGGATTAAGTTGAGTATTATTAAACAGAAGTGGGTATACCTGTGGAAGATTTTGTCGGGTTGATAGGTGTAAGAAATGAGTCTTTGATGCATTAAAAACAACCAGATTATTTTTACCCCAGTCAGAGTTACGAGCCAAGTCAGACATTAGATGTGCCATAGCCTCATCCCTTGCCTGTTGAAGTAACTGCTGAGATGGACGTTGTGGGAATCGAATGGAAAGGTGAAGGGTGGAGTCATCAGCGTATGAGTGGATAGGGCTAGATGTACAGCTCAGAAGGTCACTGATGAATAAAAGGAAGAGAGTTGGTGATAGGACAGAGCCCTGAGGAACACCACTGTTCATAGATCTAGGAGATGAACGATAGCCGTCTACAACAGCGGCTATAGAACAACCAGAAAGGAAGCTAGAGATGAAGGCACAGAAAGAAGGATAAAAACCGTAGGAGGGCAGTTTGGAAATTAAAGATTTATGCCAGACTCGATCGAAAGCCTTTGAGATGTCAAGTGCAATGACAAAGCTTTCACCAAAGTCCCGAAAGGAGGATGACCAGGAGTCTGAAAGGTAGGTGAGAAGGTCGCCTGTGGAACGTCCCTGACGGAACCCATACTGACGATCAGAAAGAAGGTTGTGATAGGAAAGATGCTTTAAAATTTTTCTATTAAGAATAGACTCAAAAACTTTTGAGATACAGGATGTTAAAGCAATTGGGCGATAGTTAGAGGGCTGGGAATGATCACTCTTCTTTGGGACTGGCTGAATGAGAGCAAACTTCCAGCAAGAAGGAAAGGTACAAGTTGACAGACAAAAGCGAAAGAGTTTGCCTAGGCAGGGTGTAAGCACAGAAGCACAGTTCTTGAGAACAACAGGAGGGACTCCATCAGGCCCATATGCCTTATTATTATTATTTTTTTTATGCGAGGAAGAAGGAACCAAAGGCCATGAGCCCGCAGTAACAGTTGTCTCCAAGAGAAAAACAAATACAATAGAGAGCCAAATTCAAGATCCGATCATTTTGAGATGCCTGGACACACTGCGTTTGAAAGACTGGAGATCATAGGAAGCAGGAAATACAGACAGAGGGAGACAGTTCCAGAGCTGACCTGTTGCATAAATGAAAGACTGAGAGTAACGGTTAACTCTTGCATTAGAGAGTTGGACAGAAAAGGGATGAGAGTTTCCTGCCAGACGGGTGCTATGCGCCTGTCGTAGAGGTGGAGGAATGCAAGCAGACAGTTCAGAGGAGCAGTGACCATTAAAGTAGCGACAGAAAAGAGATAAAGATGCAACAGTGCAGCGAAGAGACAGAGGTTGAAGGGAGTCAGTAAGAGGAGGAGAGTTAATGAGACGAAAAGCCTTTGACTCCACCCTATAGAGAAGAGCTGTATGTGGGGAGCCTCCCCACACATGAGAGTTGTACTCCACACAGGGGTGGATAAAACCCCTGTATAGAGTCAACAATTGTGCAGGGGTAAAGAAAGAGTGGAGTCAGCTTAGCACACCCAATCTCTTGGAAGCAGATTTTACAAGAGATGTAATATGATCTTTCCAAGATAAGTCCCGAGTAAATGAAACCCCAAGCATGTTCAAGGATGATGCAGGATTAAGCTGAATATTATTAAACATTAGTGGGTATACCTGTGGAAGGTTTTGTCTGGTTGATAGGTGTAAGAACTGAGTCTCAGATGCATTAAAAACAACCATATTATTTTTACCCCAGTCAGAGATACGAGCCAAGTCAGACATTAGGTGTGCCATAGCCTCATCCCTTGTTTGTTGAAGTAACTGATGAGATGGGCGTTGCGGGAACCGAATGGAAAGGTGAAGGGTGGAGTCATCAGTGCATGAGTGGATAGGGTTAGATGTACAGTTTAGAAGATCATTGATGAATAAAAGGAAGAGAGTTGGTGATAGGACAGAGCCCTGAGGAACACCACTGTTGATAGATCTAGGAGAAGAACAATGGCCGTCTACAACAGCGGCTATAGAACGACCAGAAAGGAAGCTAGCGATGAAGGCACAGATAGACGATATTAGTACTGAGGCCACGAATGGCAGAAAATACATCAGCTGAAGGAATTTTAATGTTAGCCATGAGGAAGTCTGAGGGGGGGAAGTTTTGGAGGAACAGCACCGGAATCGTCTAAGGTGGAATTGGAGGAGAAAGTCTGATCGACGAGATCTGCTTTATCAGTAGAAGAAATAGCTACAGAGCCATCAGAATAGAAAAGAGGAGGGAAGGATGATGAGGTAAAATTGTTAGAAAGGTTTTTGGCAAGGTGCCAGAAGGAGCGGGGAGAGCTTGAGTTGGAGAGTTGAGAGCATTTTGTACGGATGAAATTATTTTTAGCAGAGCGAAGAACAGACTTAGCACGATTCCGGGCAGAAATGTATAAAAGATGAGATTCAGGGGTGGGTTGGCTCCGGTACCTTTTATAGGCCCTCCTCTTGTTGCGGACAGCATTAGAACAAGCGTGATTAAACCATGGCTTTCTTGTATTAGTCAAAGGATATGAGAAAGGAATGTATGCTTCCATGCCCGAGAGAATAACCTCCGTAATGCGCAAGGCACACCCAGATGGCTCTCGGGCATGAAAGCAATAATCATTCCAGGGAAAATAAAAGAAGTACTGCCTGAGGGCCTCCCAATCCGCAGCTCCAAAGTGCCAGAGACGACGTTTTTTTGGAGGACCACAGGCCGTACCGGAGCGATAGGACAGGTTAAGGTGATAAGGTTATGATCGGAGGAGCCAAACGGAGAGAAAAGATTAACAGTGTAAGCAGAAGGATTAGTTGTAAGGAAGAGATCCAGGATGTTGGAGCTCTCTCCAAGGGGGTCAGGGATACGGGTAGGGTGCTGTACAACCTGCTGTAGGTCATTAAGGATAGAAAAGGTGTAGGCTTGTTCACCAGGTGGATCAGTGAAAGGAGAGGAGAGCCAAAGGTGGTGGTGAACATTGAAATCTCCATGAATGGAGATTTCAGAGAAAGGAGAGATGGATAGAATGTGTTCCATCGTAGAAGTAAGATAGTCAAAGAATTTTTGATAGTAGAATTAGGAGATAAGTAAACAGCACAGATATATTTAGTCATGAGAATGACAGGAAAGCCGAAGCCAGAGTGTAGAGAATTCAGAAGAATTGAGTTCAGGAACACGAGAGCAAGATAAGTTGTTGTGTATATATACGCAACAGCCACCTTTGGCTTTGAAATGAGTATAGAGAAAGTAGGAGGATACAGAAAAGGGTTTGCTGTCAGTTGCCTCAGATAGCTGAGTCTCAGTCAGGAAAAGAAGATGAGGTTTAGAGAAGGAGAGGTGGTGCTCAACAGAGCGAAAGTTGGAGGAAAGGCCACGATGTTGCAGAAATGAAGAAGAAGAGAGTCAGACAGTGGTTCCAGGCACCTTGAGTCGTCACCGGGAGAGGGGCTGAAGGTGGGGGCATTTATATATATATATATATATAGTTGTGGCGCATCATTCCTCCGACGTCCACTAGAGCGCCCCTGCATCCTCCCCACTTTCCGCCTGTCTCTTGTCGTGAGTGAATGCTCGTCATCATGGCTGCCCACGTGCTTGCTTTCGTGGTGGTGCCTTACCTGCTGCAGGCACTCCTGCTTCTTTCGTGCCTCTCCTTCGTGTGTGTGATGATGGCCTTGCTGCCTGAGAAAAGGAAGAGAGTGGTACTGACTCTGGAGAAGAAGCGGGAGATATTGGAGAAAGTAGATGCGGTATGGTCATCTTCACGCATTCTCTGTGAGTTCAAACTGGCCTGATATACTTTGTTTGATATTAAGAGATCCTGAGACAAACTCATGCAGTACACGGCTGACTTCTCGTCAAAAAGCAGATGCAACGTGGAGAGAAAAATGATGTTTACTTCCAAGTTTGCTGAAGTCGACCGCTCGACGTTGATTTGGTATCGACAGCAACGTGCTGCTGGTGTGACGGTACTTGGTACAGAGCTGAAGGCTGCTGCTGAGAAGTTCGCGAGGCTTCTCGACGCCCTAGACTTCAAGGTATCTGAGGGTTGGCTCTTCGCGTTTAAGTTTCAGCATGGCCTTACCAACCGTAAGTCTCATGGCGAAGCTTTGGATGCTAACGAGGATGGAGTAGAGGAGTTTCGGCACAAGGTGAAGGGCTTGATCGACAGGGAGGGCCTAATCTCGGTCATGTCTACAACGCTGACGAAACTGGTTTATTCTATCGCTCTTTGCCTGCAAACACTCTAGCTGAGGAGACGGAGAAGCGTGTACCTGGCCGCAAGCTCTCCAAGCAACTGCTATCTGCTTTGTGTTGTGCCAATGCTAACGGCATGCACGGGCTTAAGCCCATTATTGTTGACCGTGCAAAGCAGCCTCGGTGTCTTCGTGGGGTGATGGATGTCCTTCCTGTCATCTGGTACCATTCCTTGAAGGCATGGTTCACAGGCCAGATCTTCAAAGACTGGTTCCACCGCCATTTCGTCAAGGAGGTCATCAATTACCAGACGGAGAAACTGGGAATCCCACGCGACCAGGTAAAGGCCCTCCTTCTCCTCGGCAATGCACCTGCCCACATGTGCGACAAGGACTCGGTGGCTGAGAATGGCCGCATTAGGCGCATCTTTTGCCACCTAATACTACTGCTCTCATCCAACCAATGGACCAAGATGTGATCGTGGCAACGAAGCGCCTATACCGACGGAAGTTCCTTGACGAGGTGATGGTTGTTCTCGAGGACGAGGATAAGCGCAGGGAGGGACGGGACACGCGAGGCCAGTGGACTTTGGAAAACCTTCGCCGCTACAACATCAAGTCTGCCATTTACAACTGGGCCAGTGTATGGAAGGAAATCCCTGTCAAGACTCTAGAAAATGGTTTGTCTCGTCTGCTTCTCAGAACGGAATCAGAGTATGATTTCCTAGGTTTCGACGTGGATGACTTCCATGCACGTCTACGTGCGCACGGTGACGATGTTGATGTGGACGAACTGCATGAGTGGTTGGATGATGACGAGGGCGATCCTGGGTATCAGACCCTGTCTGATATCGAGATCGCATCTTAAGGATAGAAAAGGTGTAGGCCTGTTCACCAGGTGGATCAGTGAAAGGAGAGGAGAGCCAAAGGTAGTGGTGAACATTGAAATCTCCTAGAATGGAGATTTCAGAGAAAGGAGGAATGGATAAAATGTGTTCCATCATTGAAGTAAGATAGTCAAAGAATTTTTGATAGTAGAATTAGGAGATAAGTAAACAACACAGATATGTTTAGTCAGAGAATGACAGGAAAGCCGAAGCCAGAATGTAGAGAATTCAGAAGAATCCAGTTCAGGAACATGAGAGCAAGATAAGTCACTACGTATATATACACCACAGCCACCTTTGGCTTTGAAATGAGTGTAGAGAAAGTATGAGGATACAGAAAAGGGTCTGCCGTCAGTTGCCTCAGACAGCCGAGTCTCAGAAATATATATATATATATATATATATATATGTTATGCTGGTGTTTTTAAGGCGACTTCTCGTCGTAAAAACACTAGCAACTGAAGCGGGGTTCTCTTTCTAGACCGGAAGTAAAGCACCAGCAAAGGAACAGGACATAAAAACCAGGCAGTATACCTTAACACATCTATTACCTTAATTCTAGCCGTAACAATACAACGCAGAGTGATATTTGAGATACAGGGGAACAGAGACACAGAGTTAATATTCAGCACCACAAAATAGAGTTACACTCAGTACACACTTCAGTGTTCATACAGGGAGATCTTGAATTATATATGGTATTGTTTATGTGTCACTTTTAGGCAGGATATATACTGAATGGTTCACAAAGGGGATAAACAAGATTGGGAGTCTGTAGGGAGAATATTACTATAAATAAGGTAGGGTGCGGATAGCGGCACTTGACACAGTCACCTTGTCACGGCAACACTCACACTCAGGCTTTTGACGGGCCTGCGCACCCCTACCTTATGTGTTCACAGAAAGTTCTCTTATATGGGGGGACTTGGATAATTACACTAAAGTTCATTCTCTGCCCTGCCAACACTGAGTTCTTGTGGACTATTATTAACTACACTGTTCTTCACTTAGTCACTATTCACTGTTCTTTTTCCCGACTTGTTCTTGACACAGGGGGGGAGAGTCACTATTTTCCCATATCTCCTGGGTAATGTTCACTCTGGGTTACACTCGTAGGTGGGGTGCAGGGAGGCTCTCCCGTCTGGGGGCCTCGACCTGATAGGCGGCCCTCGTGTTGGGACCGCGTCGGTGTGGTGCAGGGAGGTCCTCTCGTCTGGGGGCCTCGACCTGATGGGTGGCCCTCGGGACTGGGACTGAACAGCCGCAGTAGTTGGGCCTGTCGTCTTTGGCTCCGTGGAGTGAGGGAGCCAGGATCGCCTTCGTCAGGAGCTGGAGGGTCTGGCCTGGGTGTCCTGGGACTGCGGGCACCAAAGGGGAGAGGCGCCGTCAGGACTGGGCTGCGGCAGCTTCTCCTCCGGGACTCAGGCAGGAACAAGGAACTCCCGGGCGTGGGCGATAGGTCCAATATCGGGCCTTGCCACCACTCTAGTGTCTCCTCCGGGGCTATATTCCTGGGTGGTGACGAAGGGCTTCCACAAGGGAAAGAGGCTGGAGAAGGACTCACGTCACTCGTGTCCTCTCTAGTACGTCCTGAGGCCGGAGTCTTGGGTCGCCTTACCCTGGTACGTACGTTGGCTGTAGCCGTGAACTTGCCCGGCGTACGAGGAACAACTGAAGGGCGTACAAGACCGCTCCTTCCCCGCCACGTATAGAGACCGTCGGCGCGGTGTTGCTCCCGTAGTAGGGGACAAGCCGGAGTGAGGGGCACAGAGGCCACACTCTCTCCAGTATGAACTGAAACTACCTTCAGGGGCTTCTCTACCCTGGTACGTGCCCCGGCTGGAGCCGAGTGCCTACTCGTCTTACTGAGAGCAACTGAGGGGCGTACAAGGCCGCTCCTTCCCCGCCACGTATAGAGACCGTCGGCACGGTCTCCCGTAATAGGGAAGAGCTACACATACGGTAGGAGGGGCTCTTTACCCTGGTTCATACTCTGGCTGTAGCCGGAAGCTGATCTGTCCGATCAGAAACAACTGAAGGGCGTACAAGGCCGCTCCTTTCCCGCCACGTATAGAGACCATCAGCGCAGTGTTGCTCCTGAAGGGGAGAACAGCAAGAGAGGGATGCACTGGGGCAACTCTCTCTTTCTGGTGTACGAAGGCCGGAGCCTTGGGTCGCCTTACTCTTGTACACTTTGTTAGGCTGTAGGCTTGGGCCTCCTGCCCTTGGGCCTCCTGCCCTAGAGGGTGTAACAAAAGCCGTCAATCCGGTGTTACCTGGGACTGAATCTTGTTCAGTCCCACCCCTATTCTGATGACAGTTGCTCTGCCCGCAATGTAGTTGCCTTTCCCTGGTCACCTGGGGTTGGGGCAGTTGCGGGGAACAAGGGCCCAGGATCGTAGTGTCCTGGTGACCCTCTTGATTGGGGTCACTAACCCCATCGTTGTGTCCTCCTGGGGTGGTGGTGCCGTGGCGGCCTGGTGGTGGGGTGAGGGGTGGTGAGGTGGGAGGTCCGGCGGCGGACACGGCGGGCATTTTAATATAATTATATGTACTGTTCATATTCAGACATTTTTTTGCTCACACTGCCAGTTGCTAACAAATACTCATATCTGTGTCTGCAGTTCTGCATGACTAGTTACACAGTTGTAAGTTATTTTTAGATCATTATATCTGTATATTTTATTTGTTATCACTCGCCCGCCTTTGCAAGGCGGAGTGATAATGTTTTTGCCCGTCTTTGTGTGTGTGTGTGTGTGTGTGTGTGTGTGTGTGTGTGTGTCTGTGTGTGTGTCTCCCATTATATCTCATGAACGACTTGAGCTATCAACATGAAACCTTCAGGGTATCAAGATATGGCCAAAATCTTGGACGAGTTCGAAAATGGGCACTTGGGGTCAAGGTCAACGTCGCCAAAGTGGGTGCCAAAGGTCAACTAGTTTTTGTCGCCCGCCTTTAGCACCATTATATCTCATGAACGGCTTGAGCTATCAGCATGAAACCATCAGGGTATCAAGATATGGCCAAAATCTTGGACTTGGCCAACAGCATGTTCTTGTGGGCATGTAGCATTCCGCTCCCGAATGCTTTTCTTTCATTCATACTGCATCATTCTTGGTGCTGCCTTCGTGAATGTTTGGTGAGAAGATGTAAGGTGGCTTTAGGCAGTCAGCTGATAGTAACATATTTATAAGGTTGTTTTTTCTCTTTCTGCATCCTCCCACCCACACACACTAGTGGGAAATTATGGCAATAAATAAGACGCAGAAATTGTTGATGATGATGGCTTATTTGAACATTATGAGGAAATACTGAAACTAAGTTTGCCATAGATAATCATTCTTCTAGCATCCCCACATGGGCAACATGGTTAAGGTAGCCGCTTACCACTACATATAACTGTAACAACTAGTCATTTTATCACCCACTCACTCCTACACACACACACCCACACACCCACACACACACACACACACACACACACACATACAAAATCCTAAGTTAATCAGAGATTCAGTAGATATTAACAACTCTATAGTAATCACTGGTATAGAAGAGGAAGAAGTAAAAAAACAAGATCTCAAGAGACAAAAAGGAGATGGCAAATGTAATGGGCATATTGAAAGACGTATCAGAGGAAATCTGTAGTAAAGATATAGAGGAACACAAAAGGTTAGGGAAATACGAGAAAAGCAAGTCGAGACCACTAAAGGTAACCTTCCAGAGTGTAAACACCGTAGAGGAGATACTAAAAAATGCAAAGAATCTTATGGAAAAAGAGGAGTTCAAAAATGTATGGATAAAAAGATGCCTAACACAAGAGGAACTGGAATTACTGAAAGAGAAGAGGGAGGAAGCAAAAACAAAAAATGAGGGAAGATCGGAGGAGGAGAAGAATATATTTTTTTACAAAGTAATTGGATTGCAGGTACGAAAGCGGTACATAAACAAGAGGGAATAAAAAGGAGGAAGGTAGTAGAACCAAATCATGGCAAGTATATAAACAAAATGATTAAGTTGATGTACTCAAATGTGGATGGAATGGTATCTAAATTATTAGAGATGAATGATTATGTAAGAGAAAATGAACCACATATAATATGCCTAACTGAAACAAAATTAACACCAAGGATATCAAATGACATCCTAAACTTAGAGGAATATAATATATGGAGAAGAGATAAGAACTTAAAAAAAGGAGGAGGAATTATAATATTAACTAAGAAAAATCTAAAAGTCAAAGGAACAGAATTAGATAGACCATCACAAGTAGGAATGATTGCAGTAGCGATAAATACATCTGAAGGGAAAGTAATTGTAGCCAATTTGTACATGCCACCCAGATCAAACACATGGGAAAGAGACGAATATGAGGAACTGGCAGAGAGTATAATTCAGAGTTTAAGAGCATTACTGCATAACATGGAAGAGAAATCGAAAAGAATTATACTAACTGGAGATTTTAATACAAATATAATTTGGAATACTCTAGATATAATAAGCCAAGAAAGCTGTTGGGACCAAAAGCTCCTGGATCTTGTGCAAGAGTTTTTCCTAACGCAACATGTAAGGGAAAGCACCAGAAAAAGAGGACTCGATGTGCCCTCAATGCTAGATCTCATATTTACTGGGGAAGAAAACGATATTG
Organism: Coenobita brevimanus; assembly: GCF_032717465.1. Classification (NCBI taxonomy): domain Eukaryota; kingdom Metazoa; phylum Arthropoda; class Malacostraca; order Decapoda; family Coenobitidae; genus Coenobita; species Coenobita brevimanus. The sequence continues at coordinate 31,649,848 of NC_137057.1, forward strand.
ACAATTTAATGTATCACCCTCCATTCGGCAAAAGCGACCATGCAGTACTAAATTGCAATTCAGGATTGCATATGACATAGATAACAGCAATGAAAGTTACAAAAAGAGACTAAACTATAAAAGGGGAAAGTATCATGACCTAAAGAAGTACTTCTTAGAAATTGCTTGGGAAAAGGAGCTTAGAGGACAAGATTTCAATGCTATACAGTATATGAAAAATTCTGTGAACTTTATGAAATAGGAGTCCAGAAGTACATCCCCACAGCATAAAGAAGCAGAAAAGAGAATAAAGAAATGGTTCAATACAGAATGTAAAAAATCAAAAGAAAAAAGAGATTTGTTGTGGAATAGATACTGAAGACATAATAGTGAAAGGGCATATAATAATTACAAACAAGCAATAAACGATTATACAAGAATAAGGAGGGAAGCCCAAAAACAGTTTGAGGAGGATATCATAAATAAAAGTAGTGATCAACCAAAGCTATATTACAGCTACATCAGAAGCAAAACCAGAGTAAAGATAAAATACAATCCATTACAGACGATGGAATCACCTATACACAAGAGAAGGATATTTGTGAAGCACTAAACAAGAATTTCCAATCAGTTTTTACAGAGGAAAAAAAATTTGAGATGGATTATGTGGAACATGCATGCTCGCACATACTACCAGATATACAAACATCAGAAAAAGAAAAACAGGAGGAGCTAAGTAAATTAGACAAAGGAAAAGCAAATGGTCCTGATGAAATTTCATGTTGGGTGCTACGTGAATGTGCAAAGGAGTTAAGTAAACCATTATTTTTAATTTTCAAGAAATCGTTGAGTCAAGGTAAACTACCTGATATTTGGAAGAAAGCAAACATTGTTCCCTTATTCAAGAAAGGGAATAGACAAAATCCACTTAACTACCGACCAGTATCACTAACCAGTGTTGTAAGCAAGGTATTAGAAAAGATTATAAGAAAAGCTTGGATAAATCACCTAGAAGAACACAGTATGATAACAGAAAGACAGTTTGGTTTCAGAAAAGGAAAATCATGTGTTACTAATCTGCTGAGCTACTATGGCAAAGTAACAGACACATTACAGGAAAGAGAAGGATGGGTGGACAGTATCTATTTAGGTTTCAAGAAAACATCAAGGAGGAATTCGAGGCAATCTGTATTGTTGGATGCAAGATTTTCTCATGAAAAGGAAAATGAGAACAGTACTAAGGGGAAATTACTCATCATGGAAAGAAGTGACTAGTGGAGTACCACAGGGCTCAGTGCTGGTACCAATTATGTTTTTAGTGTATATAAATGATATAGACAATAACACTGGAAATGAAAGTTATCTAAATATGTTTGTAGATGATGCAAAAATACAAAGGAGAATTCCTAACACAGACTCTTGTAAAGAGCTACAAGAAGAATTAAATAAACTTCATGAATGGAAATACATAGCAAATGGAATTCAATGTGGACAAGTGTCATGTAATCAAGTTTAGTAAAAGTGGAAAAAGACCTGATTGGGATTATACATTAGGAAATAAAACCCTACACACATCAGAAGGAGAGAAAGACCTAGGTGTGATTGTCAATAACAGACTATCTCCGGCTGACCACATCAGTGAGAAGGTACAGAACATGTATACACTGCTTGCCAATATGAGAATAGCGTTTACGTACATAAATGAAGACATGCTAAGAAAGATAATAACATCATTCATCAGACCAACCCTGGAATATGCATCAGTAGTCTGGAGTCCTCATCTAAAAAAATACATAGACATGATTGAAAAAGTTCAAAGGGCGGCTACAAGATGGGTACCAAGCTTAAGGGATCTAAGCTACGAAGAAAGACTAAATAAACTGAATCTATCAACACTACAGGAGAGAAGGAAAAGAGGTGACATGATTACACTATATAAATGCATATCAGGGAAGGAGAAAATAGACATAAATTATTACCTAACGTATGAGGAAGCATCAGCAAGAGGACACTGCAAAAATCTGCATAAAAAGAGAGGTGATAAAGACGTAAGGAAATTTAGTTTCCCAAATAGAGCAACTGATCAGTGGAATGCACTACCGAATGAAATAGTGTGTGCCAAAACAATTCACAAATTTAAGGATATGTACGATAAATACGGTTTAAGACACGGGACAGTACGAGCTTGACTCATTCCTGTAAAGATACAATTAGGCAAGAACAATTAGGTAAGAACACACACACACACACACACACACAACCCCGTAATAGCCAAATAATGCAATAAACGGGATCGCCTAAACGTTAACTGGCTCAGGAACCACAAGCTTACACTCACTTTTTTGTCTGATACCTGAATACGAATACTACCCCTATAAAGACCGGGGGGACTGGATCAACAATGTTTACACCGATGCTGCTGCTCTTGATCGTGAACCAAATGACTCCTTTCTCTTATTTTTCTTCTAATCAACAATGAGCCACTCCTAACCATCCATTTCTCTTCTTGTTAATACGATACATGTCATCAAATTTCTCATTGTTTTAGTGAACTTTATCCTTAAGTACTATATCAACACTTTAGTTTATTCTAAATTATTACCACAATCTGATCAAAGGGTTATTTTTATCTCTGGTATCGACAGAGTGTGGAGTGCATAAAGCGTTATTACATTTCGTGGTTGTTTCCGTGTGGAAGTCAGTCACCATGAGGCACGCCGTTACCACCTAAGTCTACTAATACCAAATCGGATCACTTCCATCTAAAATGGGTCCAAACTGGCGCAGGGGGCGGAGCATCGGAGTGACGTCAGCTGGCATGAAACCCAAGTTCATTTGGCGCCTGACCATGGTGGTGAGTGGATGTATGCTGCATTCTCCAGATCATGACACATTTTCAGTCCGTAGTGAGGGAAGGGACTGAAATGTGTGAGGGAAGGTATGGGGGTGTGAGGGAAGCCGTAGGTGTGTGAGGGAACCTACTGCTATGTTATACGGTTAAACGAGACCACACTTCTTCCCCTTCTTCGTTTTCCCTTATTATAAATGTTTAATTTGAGTCTCCCCTTTTATACATTTTCTGTTACTTAAGCCAACTGACGTCACACACAAGCCACGCCTCCCTGCGCCATGAGGGAAAGTGAACCGACTTGGTATTAGTAGACTTAGGTTACCACAGTAAGCGATAGCTACCCAGAGACCTACCGTACTGGCTGCCCATATCTTCACGTTAATTTTCACTCACCTGTCTGGTCACAATGGTGTATTAAGCGCTGTTTGGGGGTATTTAACACAGGAAGACATTTTTATTATGCTAAAAAAACCAACTAAGCAATATAAGGAAGAACTGTTCAAATAACTTGACCTCTGTGTTCCCCTGCATAAGCTGTGACACATAATTATGGTACTGGTTCGTCAACTGCTCATGATGTAAAGAAGGAAAGGAAAAAAATACTGAAATTCTATACAGACACTGATTCGAAGAAGCACATGAACCTTAGAACTACTATGAACGATTGTTAGAGTACTGAGCATGATTGAATGATGGATTTGTTTCAACAATGTTGAATGAGGTGGATTGTCAGGTAGCCTGACAAAAAAACCATGGTCAGTTGTTCCATATGAAACTTAAATTAGAGCATGAGTGTGGTTACACTAAAGGATCGTGGGTCAGAGGTGCACTGTTCCGTTATTCAACATAACCTCTGTTGGTCCCTGTTGGATTATTGTATGTGATATATGTGGCTTCTGTTAGTCCAGCAAAACGGTTAATCTGGCAATGCTCTGGAAACAAACTTTGGAAAACATAAGCCATCGTTTCATAAATATTGTCTTTCTAGTTGTTAAGGTTCTACCATAACGGACATCAAAGAAGGTCATGTTTGGTAGGCTCATAAAGTCTGTAACAATATAAGTTATACATCCATTTTATTTACCTGTTATTGGGCCGAGAAATAAGAACAGGATCCCACAAAACAAGCCAAAGATGCTGAGGCCTGGGGAGAGCATCGAGAGGCCGAGTTCGTCTACAATGACCAGGTTGAACTGAGAGACGCAAATACCGTAGCCACAACCACACAGCCCCAGGCTCACCGCTTTCCCGGTCAGGCTGCCCACCAAGCTGAAACCTGTACCCACACAGAAATGATAGTTGAAGATTTGTACATGGCTGAAATCTGGACTCTTGAACACATGAAGGCACATGAATGAAAGGGGGACAAAACGCAGTCTTTCATCGTTATTGTTTAGCACTAAAACGTTAACTGGACTTATGTTAATGTTTTTCTTGTTTACATCAGGTCAGTACTATGTAATACAGTGCCAATCGGTTGGCAGGCAAGACAAGAGAAATCTTAGGCGCTACTTGCACTAATTGAAAATGCACCTCTGCTTTTCCAGGGGCGTCGCATTAACCACAGCAGTACCGTGATACCACGCCCTGTCAGTCGGAAGGGCTACAGTCCCTGAGCACAACTGCACCATTGCCACAACTGGAAAAATGATCTTCACTTTGTTGTTTTCTTCCTACTTCTGAATTTCAGTATTTCAGAAACGGTGTTACCAAGAATCTTGACATCAACATATCCTTGTTTTAACTCATTAGTTTGATTTTCTTCAGGAGTGGTTCTTTAGGGCTTTCAGTCTTTACTTCTCTCTGCATATAATAATTATTAGGTCAATACCTTCAGTTCCTTCATTTCAGGTGGCAACAGAGATTCCACTTCTGGCAGCTGGTGACAAAAATCACTGTTAACCAAACTCAAGCTCGTAGTATTTTTCAGGTACGGTTTATTTGCATTTAATTCTGTCTTGCTTTGTAGGTATCATTTATATTTTGTCTGTATTGTGATTGTTTTCATTGTCTCTTTCCTTAGCTGATAGTTGTCGTATATTTCTACTCATCATTCCAAATATCAATTAACTTTGCAATCTTTTGCAACAGTAGTATGCAGTACTTATAATATATCTTACTGCTGGTAATTACACCACTTAATAATATTAAGGTAATCCTACTCCCTCTACAGTTCAATAACAGTAAGAAACAAAGAGCCAGTAGGTAAAATTTCTGCATAAGAGGTGTAGTGGTATTTCAGTAGACTGCGAGATAATGCTGATTTCAAATGTGTGGTGTGTCGGGGACAGCATGTGAAGATTGCCAGGCGTGACAGGATTGAACTTGTTGGTGAATGTCGTGCATGTGTGGAAGAGTTTTGTTTGGGGGGAGACATGTTATATTCTGGAAGTGAGACTGGAGCCAGCGCTGTGGATTGTCTGAGGGGTGGTTGGAAGAAGTTCAGGGAGCTGTTGCCTCTCCTAACACTGAGAGGGCTTTCCCTCCGTGCTAAGGGATCTTCGTATGTGGCATGTGTTAGGAGTGTAATGCTGTATGGCAGTGAGACTTGGGCAGTAAAGGAAGAAGATATTCTCAGGCTAAAACGTACAGAAATGACATTGATTAGGTGGATGTGCAGTGCGTCCCAGAGTGCGAGACCTGGGGTGGTTAGGTTTACGATGCAAGAGTTGAACGGTAGGATGGGACTGGAGGGTATGTGTGGTGTGATGCGCAGGGGTAGATTGAGATGGTTTAGGCATGTGGAGAGGATGGGGAATGATAATTGGGTGCAGAAAGCGAGAAGTGTTAATGTTAGGGGTAGGGTAGCAAGAGGTAGACCGAAAAAGACCTGGGACGAGGTCACTGAGTGTGACCTCAGGGATAAAGGACTAAATTAGGGATGCTGCCAGAGATCGATCAGCATGGACAGCCGCCATTAGGTGAGCAAGGTCGACGCATGCAAGCATGTTGGAGCTTCAAAAGCGAAACGAAACGAAATGAATATATTCAAAGGACGCGATAATATGGCTATCAGTACTTCACAGTTGATCCCTTGATATACACAAGAGGTAATAAATAACAGGCAAACGATTCCAGTCACATGAAGCTAAGTAATTCTTCTTCAACAGGGTTTTAAATACGAGTACGTAGTAAACTCTGATACTGTACTAATGTTTAAAGGTCGCTTGGATAAGTGTCTGTCTTCTGACCCCGAGCTTAGTATGTTCGCTCCTGAAAAATACATTTCTGTAGTACATTTTTTTTTTTTTTTTTTTCAGAGCCCAGGTGGTACAACCCTCAGAAAAACATCGATAAACATAGCTGACTTAATGTTATTTTCCTTTTTAGGTAGATAATGTTGAATAAGATTTTTTGCCTCTTTCTCATGAAATTTCCCTGACAGTTTTTCTATCCTGCATGGTGGTCCTTCTCACTATTTCCTGCCGGTTTCGGCTGGTGGGTTTGATGGGTGGAGGAGGGTACTCTTCTTTGCTTTCCTGTCCTTGTATTTAATTGACAGAATATTTTTCTTAGTTAGCCTATAACCTTCCCTATACCAAACAGATACGATAGGACCAACAGGTCTGCTGCTGTGTTCTTTCTTTTATACTCCTTTCCAGCCTTTTGCACTCCTTTCTACTCCTTTACTCATTCAGCATTATGACGCCTTAAATACTAAACAGAGGCCTCAGTTTCGAGGCTTCAGGAGATTTATATGAACATATATTAATGCCTACGTAAACGTTTGGGTAAGAGACTTGTGGTGTGAGAGCAAAGAGTCAAGAGTAAGAGCGGAGAATATGGAATTATTGAAGAATGTGTGTCCGGAGTGTGCAGCTCAGTCGGTAGAGAGGTGGCCTGCGGACCCACCGGACCCAGGTTCAAATCCTTGCTGGTGCAGGGAACAGTTTAAGGATTTGAATTTGATAAAAACAGACTTTACTGATCTACCAGAAGACCCGCCGACATGTCGTAAAAATACTCCCGCTAATACCAATACACCAGTCCTGTATGCGACAGCCCTAGCATGTATGCAGTATGGACAGTGGGTGTTAGCGCCGAAGTGATGACATGTAGAGGTGTATAGTATGAAGGAGGACTGCTGGGCCTTGGAAGCAGGCTGTGAAGCCTATGCCCAGAGTCGGACACATAAAAAAAAAAAAAAAAAAAAAAAAAAAAAGATTGGACAGGATAAGAAGTACTGAATTTGGTGAAAGATGTGTAACGAATTCTGTTGACACGAAGTTTGGACAGAGTGTGATATAATTAAATGAGACGGAGAACATTGATATAGGTATGGTGATGAGAATACTGTATGTGCATGAGTTTTAAGGGGGAAACGAGATGTAGTAAGCCAAGAGAAAATTGCATTTTTTTATGCAAGGAAGAACTCAAAAGCCATAACCAAGCAAGATTGTTCACACCAAGAATAATCAAGAACAAGATAACAGAGCCAAATTCAAGATGTGTTCAATAGAGATGCCTAGACACATTGAATTTGAAAGACTGGAGATCATAGGCAGTAGGAAATACAGACAAAGGAAGACAGTTCCAAAGTTGACCTGTCACATACATGAAAGACTGCGAGTAACAATTAGCTCGTGCATTAGAAAGCTCGGCTGAAAAGATATGAGATTTTGTTGGTCGACGGGTGCCATGCTCCCTCTGTAGTGGTGGAGGGATGCAAGAAGATAGTTCAGAGGGGCAGCAGCCATTGAAGTCGAGAGAGAAAAGGGACAAAGATGCAACAATGCAGCGACGAGACAGAGGTTGAAGGGAGTCAGTAAGAGGAGGACAGTTAATGTGACGAAAAGCATTTAACTCCACCTAGTTCAGCATAGTTATATGCGGGAAGCTTCCCCACACACGAGGGATGTACTCTGCACAGGAGCGAATAGATCTCGTGCGTAAAGTGAACAACTGTGCAGGGGTAAACGAGACTCGGAGTCAGCTTAGCACACCCAATCTCTTGGAAGCAGATTTTACAAGAGAGGTAATATGAGCTTTCCAAGATAAATCCTCAAAGAATGAAAACCCAAATATGTTCAAAGAACATACAGGATTCAGTTTGATACTGTAAAAAATTTGAGAATACTCCTGTGGAATATATTGTTGTGTTGAAAGATGTAAGAACTGAGCTTATAATTCATTAAAAAGAACAAGATTACTTTTACCCCAATCAGAGATATAAGCCAAGTCAGACATTAGGCGTGCCATGGCCTCATCTTTTGTTTATTGAAGTTACTGCTGAGATGGACATTGTGGGAAGCGGATAGAATGGTGAAGGGTGGAGTCAACAGCGTATGAGTGGATGTGGTTTAATGTACAACTAAGGTCACTGATGAATAGAAGGAAGAGAGTTGGTGACAGGACAGAGCCTTAAGGAAAACTATTGATAGCTCTGGGAGAAGAACTCTGGCCGTCTACAGGTGCAGCTACAAAACTCGTACCTTTCCTTCTTGCCGGAAGTTTGCTCTCATTCAGCCCGTCCCAAAGAAGGGTGACTATTCCCAGCCCTCTAACTATCGCCCAGTTGCTCTAACATCCTGTATTTCAAAAAATTTTAAATCTATTCTTAGGAAGAAAAATTAAAACACCTTTCCTATCACAACCTTCTTTCTGATCGTCAGTATGGGTTCCGCCAGGAATGCTCCACTGACGATCTTCTTACCTACCTTTCAGATTCCTGGCCATCTACTTTTCGGGACACTGGCAAAAGTTTTGCCATTGCACTTGACATCTCAAAGGCTTTCGATAAAGTCTGGCTTATATCTTTAATTTCCAACCTGCCCTCTTACGGTTTCTATCTTTCTTTCTGTGCCTTCATGTTTCACCTTCTTTCTGGTCGTTCTATAGTTGCTGTTGTAGACGGCCACCGTTCTTCTCCTAGAGCTATCAATAATGCTGTTCCTCAGGGGTCTGTCCTATCACCAATTCTCTTCCTTCTCTTCATCAATTACCTTCTAAGACAGGGGTCAGCAACCTTGTTCTGCACTGGGGTCAGGGCCCATGTCTGTGAGTGAATGGCGGGCATCATCTATCGCATACTTAGTAAATGGGGATAATATTACATACATACGTACAGTACTAAACTTTGACATATTTACATATTTAAGCAATACATATTATGTCTACTGAACATAGCAGTTTAAGACACTGGTATTGAACCTACCCTCACCACTCTGTCTGTCTGCCTGTCCATCTGTTTATCTGTTTCATAGCAGTTAGTGTGACACTTGGTGTTGTTTTTCGATCGACAGTCTCTCAGTATCAGGTGACAGGCTGGAAGAAGCCAGCTGCAAGATGTCATCTGAATGGGCATCAGTCAGTCGGTGTAATCATTTTTGAGAAGAGTTGCTCGCACGTGTAAGTACTGCCGAACATTGATGTCATTTTTTTTCTCAGCATCTACCAAGATGGTATACATACCAGTTTCAAGAACATATTTCTTGTAGAACTCAGGTAGGGATATGCCCGTTGCATTAAGTTTTTATCTTAATACATCGCTGCACTGCATCTCAATAAGCTCCATTTGAACATTTTCTGGTACGATGTCGATGTCCACTTCGAATGGAGTGGGAAACAGCCTGAAATCACTTGTGTGAAAGCAAATGTCAGTGAAACGGGAAGAAAACTCATTCTCAAGACACGTATCACAGTTACAAATGTGTTGGTGTCTGTCGATTGTGTCTCCTGGAGTTTAGGGCAATGAGCGTAGATTGATTTCTCAAGCTGGCATTCCAACAGTCATAGTTTTGTTTCAAAGGCAACGATGTGTCTACACATCTCATGTATGGGCTAATTTCTTCCCTGAAGTTGCAAGCTGATGTTGTTTAAATGAGCTGTTAAATATACCAGAAATGTCAGACTCAAAAGCCATTTAGGATCGCGAAATTCTGGGGCATTCACATTTTTATCTTCGAATAATGTTGATAGTGTTGCTATTTCTTCCCACAGAGCATATACTCTTTCTGACACTGCACCTCCACTGAGCCACTAAACGTCACAGAAGTAGAGCAGGTCTCCATACTGGACCTCTGCTTCTGACAAAAGTTATTGAAACTGACGATGGTTCAGTACCCGAGACAACATCAGGTTTACTGTTCTTGCCACTACATCCATCACATCCTGCAAATTTGATTTGGTACACAATGCTTCCTGGTGGATTATACAGTGCATTCTGTGTGTGTGTGTGTGTGTGTGTGTGTGTGTTTGTGTGTGTGTGTGTGGTTAATTTCAAGGCCTTCCATGTGTTTTTGAAGCAGAGCCACGACACCTTTCTTTTCTCCAACCATTGCTGGCACTTCGTCAGTTGAAATGCATACTAACTTAGATGAATCCAGCTCCATGTCTGTAGTACACTTGAGCAATGCTTTAAGAATGTCTGCTTCTGTGATAGTACCCTTCATAGATACCAATTGTACAAACTCCTCAACGGTGTCGACAGCTGAATTTACCCCACGTACAAACACTGCAAGCTGAGCGGTGTCTTTGGTATCTTAGTCTCATCAAGCTCTATTGAGAAAAACTGAAAATTTTTGCAATAGTCCTTAAAGCAGTTTTTCACATCCACTGACATTTCTTCTATTCGTTGTGTAACTGGTCTTGCAGAAAGACTGACATTTAAAAATAAAATCTTTTTCTCGGAACACAGAATGTACACAGCTGCCATTAAACACTCTTCCACAAAATCTTCATCAGTGAATGGCTTCATTTTTTCTGCTATCAACATAGAAACCCCGTAGCTAGTACACATGTTCCTTTCTGATTCTACACATTGTTTCTTGGACATCAGACTCTGATTTTACAGGCTCCGTTTAAAGTTATGAACTTCATCATTCCTTGATTGCAAACTAATTTCACTGAATTTCGGGTGTTTTGTTTCATAGTGCTGCCTGATGTTGAACTCCATAATCACAGTAACATTTGCATGGCAAATAAGGCATGTGGGCGTCCCGAAGTGATGTATAAAGAAGAGCTTTTCTGTTCAAGTGTCTGGGAAAACTTGGCACTTAGCATACACCTTCCTGAGTTTTGTAGCCACTGGGGTTTGCTGGCAAAAGAATCAGATATTGTTATTACTATAACAGTATAACTAATGTTAGAATCATCATAAATCTATCAGCGTTTTACCATTTTTACTCTCGTCTTTTCATTATCTTCCAAACGCCTCGTTCACTGCCCCATACCTCTAATGTAAACCGCGCTGTAATTGGCGACTGAGTGGAAAGGAGGGGTGGTGGGGACGGGAATTATAGAAAGAAGGGAGCAAGCGTAAGAATGGGGAAGTTGGAAGAAGGTGTGGGAGGGGAGGGACGGAGAGAGAGAAAGTGAGTTGACAGGTGTCGTGATGTGGAATTGGCTGTGTGTGTGTGTGTGTGTGTGTGTGTGTGTGTGTGTTGTGTTACTTTTAGAGACAGACAGACAAACAGAAGGAAGAGGCGCAAAAATGGAGTGCATAATGGGAGAAGCTGGACTAGATATTAACTGCATTAAACCCAAGCAATATTTTTACTTTACCCATGGCAGTTATCCCAACACCTTAATAAAACCACAACTCGTGAAATTTAATTTGTGAATCAGAAGTACCGGCAAACTAGAGGCCCCCCAAAGGGGGAATCACACCTACAGCGAGCCGATACATATCTAGCTCTGCTCGGAATGACCCTGACCTTGACCTACTTTCACCAATTTCGAACTCATAGATTTTCATCTTTACTACACACCTGTAAAATTTTGTGATGATATCTTGAGCAGTTGCGAAGTTATCGAGGTAACAGACACACAAACCTTGACCTACATTCACCAATTTCGAACTCGTAGGAGAATTTCACCCCTACTACACACTACACACCTGCAAAATTTCGTGATATCTTGACCGGTTGCGAAGTTCTCGTGCTAACAAACACACAGACACAAACTGAAAATAATACTCGTAGAAGATTTTCATCCCTACTACACATCTGTAAATTTTTTTAATATCTTGAGCAGTTGCAAAGTTATCATGGTAACAGACAGACAGACCTTGACCTGCTTTCACCAATTTCGAACTCGTCATCGTTTTTTTCTTTTCCGTACTATACACCTGTAAAATTTTGTGATGATATCTTGAGTGGTTGGAAAGTTATCGTGCTAAAACACACACACACACACACGGCATCGTCGGAGGCTCCATATCAGCTCAACACGGCCAGAGGCATTACCTAAATAAGTATCTTTGAATGAGTCAAGCTCTGTACCAGTGATTTTTCATTATTAAAAGGAAAAGAAATAATAAGTTTAAATAAGACTGGATCAAACAGAACATAGAACCACGATGCGTTGAGTCAGCTGGGTTTGTTTATACTACAGCAAGACGGGGAAAGCGTGCATACTTGTAAGTACACACTCTGTTCATTTAGTTTTACAAAATGGATACATACTTCAGTAAAACAAATTTGGAAAAGAAAAGGGATAAAAGTAAAAAGCAAAATGATGATTTCTACCAAGAACTGGTTGAAGTGGAGACTCACAATAGACTGGTTGAACGTGTACATAAACTAGAAATGGCTTTCAAAAATGAAATTGATGAAATAAAGAAGCAAATGCACTTGCAAAAGGAAGAGATAAAAAAACTGGGAAGGGAGGCCAATAAGAAAGACACAACCATCAGTGAACTAACAGTGGAATTGAATACCCTTAGGAAGAAAGTGAGTGAAATGGGAAGTACAGTAGTTAATCACGAGAGTGTTATGGAAGAGTTAAAAAATGACACAGAGACAATTAGACAAGCAAGCAGTCTTATGGACCAGAGCAGTGATACTGAGAAGATAACACAGGTGAATGAAGCTGTGCAAAGCTACAGAAATGATGTAGAAATCACGTATGCTGAAATGGTGAAAGTAAAGAAAGACTTAGAAACAAGGGTGGAGGAAAAAAACATTAAAAAGGAAGTGAAAAGAATAATCCAAAACAATCCAAAGTTAGTCAGAGATTCAGTAGAAATAAATAAATCAATAGTAATCACTGGTATAGAAGAGGAAGAAATTAAAAACAAAATCACTAGTGACAAAATGGAGATGGCAAATGTAATGAGCTTACTGAAAGAAGTATCAGAGGAAATCTGTAGTAAAGACATAGAGGAACACAAAAGGTTAGGGAAATACGAGAAAAGCAAGACAAGACCTCTAAAGGTGACTTTCCAGAGCGTAAACACTGTGGAAGAGATACTAAAAAATGCAAAGAATCTTATGGAAAAAGAGGAGTTCAAAAATGTATGGATAAAAAGATGTCTAACGCAAGAGGAACTGGAATTACTGAAAGAGAAAAGGGAGGAAGCTAAAACAAAAAATGAGGGAAGATCAGAAGAGGACAAGAAGAAATCTTTTTACAAAGTAATAGGATTGCAGATACGAAAGTGGTACACAAACAGGATGGAAGAAAAAGGAGGAAGTTAGTAGAACCATGTCATGACAAGTATATAAACAAGATGATAAAGTTGATGTACTCAAATGTGGATGGAATGGTATCTAAATTACTAGAGATGAATGATTATGTCAGAGAAAATGAACCACAAATAATATGCCTAACTGAGACAAAATTAACACCAAGGATATCCAATGACATACTAAACTTAAAGGAATACAATATATGGAGAAGAGACAGAAATTTAAAAAAAGGAGGAGGAATTATAATATTAACTAAGAAAAATCTAAAAGTCAAGGAAATAAACCTAGATATACCATCACAAGTAGAACTGATTGCAGTAGAGATCGACACATTTGAAGGTAAAGTAATTGTAGCCAATTTGTATATGCCACCGAGATCAAACACATGGGAAAGAGACGAATATGAGGACCTGGCAGAGAGTACAATTCAGAGTATAAGATCCTTGCTACATAAAATGGAAGAGAAATCGGAAACAATTATACTAACTGGGGATTTCAATACAAATATAAATTGGAATACTCTAGATATAAATAGCCAAGAAAGCTGTTCGGACCAAAAGCTCCTGGATCTCGTACAAGAGTTTTTCTTAACGCAACATGTGAGGGAAACCACTAGAAAAAGAGGACTTGATGTACCTTCAGTGCTAGATCTAATATTTACTAGGCAAGAAAATGACATTGACAGTTTAATATATCACCCTCCACTCGGCAAAAGCGATCATGCAGTACTAAATTATAACTTCAGGATAGCATATGACATAGTAAACAGCAATGACAGTTACAAAAAGAGACTAAACTATAAAAAGGGAAATTATCAAGACCTAAAGAAGTATTTCTTAGAAGTTGATTGGGAAAATGAGCTTAGAGGACAAGATTTAAATGCTGTATATAAGAATTTTTGTGAATTTTATGAAATAGGAGTCCAGAAGTACATCCCACAGCACAAAGAAGCAGATAAGAAAATACAGAAATGGTTCAATACAGAATGTAAAAAATCAAAAGAAAGAAGAGATTGGTTGTGGAATAGATACAGAAGACACAATAGTGAAAGGGTGTATAATAATTACAAACAAGCAAGAAACGACTATACAAGAATAAGGAGGGAAGCCCAAAAACAGTTTGAGGAGGATATAATAAATAAAAGTAGTGACCAACCAAAGCTGTTTTACAGCTATATCAGAAGCAAAACCAAAGTAAAAGATATAATACAATCCATCACGGACGAGGGAATCACTTATACACAAGAGAAAGATATTTGTGAAGCACTAAATAAGAATTTCCAATTAGTTTTTACAGAAGAAAAAAATTTTGAGAGGGAATATGTGGAACACGCATGTCCACACATACTACCAGATATACAAATAGCAGAAAAAGTAATACAAGAGGAGTTAAGTAGATTAGACAGAGGAAAAGCAAGTGGTCCTGATGAAATTTCATGTTGGGTGTTACGAGAATGTGCAAAGGAGTTAAGTAGACCATTATTTTTAATTTTCAAGAAATCCTTGAGTCAAGGGAAACTACCTGATATTTGGAAAAAAGCAAATATAGTCCCCTTATTCAAGAAAGGAAATAGACAAAATCCTCTCAACTACCAACCAGTATCACTGACCAGTGTTGTAAGCAAGGTATTAGAAAAACTTATAAGAATAGCTTGGGTAAATCATCTAGAAGAACACAGTATGATAACAGAAAGACAGTTTGGTTTCAGAAAAGGAAAATCATGTGTTACTAATCTGTTGAGCTACTATGACAGAGTAACAAACACAATACAGGAAAGGGAAGGATGGGTGGACAGTATCTATTTAGATTTCAAGAAAACTTTTGACAGTACCACACCAAAGACTTTTATGGAAGCTGTACCATCAAGGAGGAATTCGAGGCAAACTGTTTTGTTGGATGCAAGACTTTCTCATAAAAAGAGAAATGAGGACAGTACTAAGAGGAAACTACTCATCATGGAAAGAAGTGACTAGTGGAGTACCACAGGGTTCGGTGCTGGCACCAATCATGTTTCTAGTGTACATAAATGATATAAACAGTAACACTGGAAATGAGAGCTATCTGAATATGTTTGCAGATGATGCAAAAATACAAAGGAGAATTACTAGCACAGACTCTTGTAGGGAGCTACAAGAAGAATTAAATAAACTTCATGAATGGAGTAGTACATGGCAAATGGAATTCAATGTGGACAAGTGTCAGCAATCAAGTTTGGTAAAAGTGGAAAAAGACCTGATTGGGATTATAAGTTAGGAAATAAAACCCTATACACATCAGAAAGAGAGAAAGACCTAGGTGTGATTATCAATAACAGACTATCTCCGGCTGACCACATCAGCGAGAAGGTACGGAACATGTATACACTGCTTGGAAATATGAGAATAGCATTCACATACATAAATGAAGACATGCTAAGAAGGATAATAACATCATTCATTAGACCAACCCTGGAATATGCATCAGTAGTCTGGTGTCCTCATCTCAAAAAGCATATAGACAAGATTGAAAAAGTTCAAAGGGCCGCTACAAGATGGGTACCAAGCTTAAGGGACCTAAGCTACGAAGAAAGACTAAATAAACTGAATCTACCAACACTACAGGAGAGAAGGAAAAGAGGTGACATGATAATGCTATATAAGTGCATATCAGGAAAGGAGAAAATAGAAATAAATGATTACTTAACATATGGAGAAGCATCAGCAAGAGGACACTGCAAAAAACTGCATAAGAAGAGAGGTGATAAAGACGTAAGGAAATTCAGTTTCCCAAACAGAGCAATTGATCAATGGAATGCACTACCGAATGAAATAGTGTGTGCCAAAACAATTCACAAATTTAAGGATATGTACGATAAATATGGTCTAAGACACGGGAAAATACGAGCTTGACTCATTCCTGTAAAGATACAATTAGGTAAGAACACACACACACTGAAAACACCACCTTTGCTATCGCGGCTGGCAATAATGATGACTGTACTACACTGCTACCATTGTACAAATAATAAGATAACCTCTTAGAAATGGGGAACCAGAGTTTGAGACAGAGAAGAAAGAAAATGCAGATCTTGGAAAACGGAACAAATTACTAGTTACTGGTGTCTGAACAGCAAAAAAAAAAAAAAAAAAAAAAAAAAAAAAATGTTCATTAATTTGCATATCATACAACATATCATTTGAACAAAAAAGTTCCAAAATGTCAAAATAAGCTGTATATATAAAACTGCAAAGAAAATGACAACCTAATAAATGGAAAGACAATAACGTAGAAAAAAAAACATAAAGAAAAAAACATTAGGAAAAAGCAAGAGAAAAATAAAACGTTTTGAAATTATTGTCAAACTTTATTTTAGTCATTATTTTGGGTGGTTTTGGGTGTTTATTGGTGGTTTTACGCTTTTTGTACGTTGTTCTATCATTTCCATACTCTCCTTTGCTTACTTACACTTCATTTTTGTATTTTGTTTTTATATATTTTCTTTTGGTTTTATTTTCTTTGTTTTTTCTTGTCCATTCATCCATCCATCCATCATCCAATCCTACATTGCCCCATGAGAAGCTTAGGAGCCCGGGGCCAGGCAGTTGGTCCCGACATTTAAGAAGAGTGATCAGCCTCACTCATCTCTGACTGGCATTACATGAGCAGTCAACCCCAACCCCCCTTGGATATAAACCCTCACCGGCTCAGTACGATTGGAGCGCGATAATTACCCACTAAACTGCCAGGCTCCAAAATTTGGTTGTATGGTTACCATTCAGCGTAGTAAATGCTTTCCTGGTGTACAGGAAACCATTTGGCTTGTCACTCAGTGTAGAGTCACCGACAGGCAGAAGGAAGAGGAAAGAATGAAGGAAAGAAAGACAAAAGAGGGAGTGTAAAGTTACCCTTAGGCAGAAGGACAAGGAAAGAATGAAGGAAAGGAAGACAGAAGAGGATGGAAGAAAAGAAGGATGGAGGAGAGGAAAGGGCAGACACCCGACAGCAGCACTACATCCAATGAATGGATGGTGAGAGCCCCCATCTTCCACAATTAATTTCCATAATTTGATATTTTTTTGTTGAAACATCTTTGTGCGATGCGTGAATGATTTTTTTTTTTTTTTTTTTTTCACATTCAGTAGGGAGCATATGCACTTAAACGAACCTCTCAGCTCGCTCTCATGATTTTTCTGTTTCCTCCATTAGCAACTTTGGCTCCCCCATATCTAAGGGGTTACCAGTAATAATAATAATAATAATAATAATAATGACAATAATATCAAAAGAAGTATTAAAAATACATATAAGAATCTCTCTCTCTCTCTCTCTCTCTCAGAAAGAGACAAGTGAAAGAAAAAAGAGGAAGTTTTAGTGGTACTGCCTCATGGTGATCAGGACGGAGGTGGAGGAGGAGGAGGTCATTGTCTCTTAGGTATTTAATGTATTTAATGGACTGTGGGACGAGAGACGGTGTCAGTGACACACACAAACACACCCACACACAGCGATACGAAGACCACAAACACTATGAGGCGACTGTACATGCTTATCACTCAGCACTCATCCAATTCCGAGGAATCCAAAAATGGCAAGAGTACCAGTGGATGAGGAGACGGGAAAGACGAGGCGGCCGCAGGTCAAGTGAATTATTGGGAAATGCGCCCCTTATAAAATATTTTGAGCGGTTGATGAAGGACGAGCCGTGGTGTCGTCAGCCACTGTCTTATACAGAAAACGGGACTATGGACTAACTGAACTATTATAAAACTAACAAAGAGTAACTAATAAAGAGTACCATTGATTACCAAATATATTAGTATTCTAAAAGTTTCTCTTTTCTTTCGTTTTGGTGGTTCGTTATGTTTAACTTATAAATACATATGTAGGACTTTAGATACATACTGTATGTAGACTTATAAATGGACTTGTAACGCCGCTGATACAGAAAAAAAAATTGTAAGAGAGAAAGAGTCGCTTACCACCACAGATGATCACAGTTTTGCCGCGCTTCACTGTTAGCGCTTGTTCTGTTTGTTCTGTATTTCTAGATGACGAAAGTCCTCAGATTAAAAAAAAAAAAAAAAAAAAGGCCTGTGAGCCGGGTTCATATATTTCTGTTAGGGATTGCGGGCCGGATAATTTCGGGTTACGGGCCGGATCCGGGCCGCGGGCCGTAGGTTACCAATCCCTGTTCTAAGCTGTACATCAAGCCCTATCCACTCATACGCTGATCACTCCATCCTTCACCTTTCCATTCGCTTCACGCAGCATCCATTTAAGCAGTTACTTCAACAAACAATGGATGAGGCTATGGGACACCTCATATCTGACTTGGCTCATATCTCTGATTGGAGTAAAGGTGATCTGGTTGTTTTCAGCGCATCAAAAACTCGGTACTTACAGCTTTCTACCCAACAGAATCTTCTGCAAAAGTATTCCCTAATTTTTTTTACAATAAAGCTCAATCCAGCGTCAACTTTCAACATATTGTACTTAGGATTTCATTCTCTCGGGATTTATCATGGAAAGATCAGATCACATCTCTTGTAAAATCTGCTTCCAGGATATTAGGTATGCTAAGCCGACTCCTTGCCTTCTTTACCCCTGCACAGTTATGGCTTTATACAAAAATTCAATTCGCCGCTGTGTAAAGTACAACTCTCATGTGTCTGGAGGCTCCCCACATACAGCTCATCTCAACAAGATGGAGTCAAAGGCTTTTCGCCTCATTAACTCTCCTCGTCTTACTGGCTCCCTTCAACCTCTGTACCTTCGCCATACTGTCGCATCTTTATCTCTTCTGTTCCTACTTCAGTGGTCACTGGTCAACTGAACCGTCTGTTTGCATCCCTCCACCACTATGGCTGGTGCCTAACAACCGTCTAGCAACAAAATCTCATCCCTTTTCTGTCCAACTCTCTAGTGCAAGAAATAACCGTTACTCAAAGTCCTTCATGTATGCAACGGCTCAATCATGGAACTGTCTCCTTCTGTATTTCTTACTGCCTATGACCTCCAGTATTTCAAACGCAGTGTGTCCAGGCATCTCGAAATGAATGGGTCTTAAATTTGGCTGTCGGTTATCTTTGTGTGTGTGTGTCTGTGTGTGTGTGTGTGTGTGTGTGTGGAGGGAACAATCTTGCGGGATTCTGGCCTTTGGTTCCTTCTTCTTTGCATAAAAAAATATGAGTGGCTGGAACTATTCATTGGCCATGCTTTTTTTTTTTTTTTTTTCCCCTACTTTCGTACTCTCTCTACCTTTGTTTTCTGAATCATACCTCACCCCATCCTGAAGTGAGAAAACGTTCATGATGATGGTGATGGTGAAATGTACTGGTTCAAGTGTGAGCGCTTGAGGATGGGGCAGAAAAGCAGAGGGTTTTCTTTATTTTTACTATTATTTTGAGTGTGTGTGTGTGTGTGTGTGTGTGTGTGTGTGTGTGTGTGTGTGTGTGTGTGTGTGTGTGTGTGTGTGTGTGTAAAAGTGAATCCGGCTGCCAACTGGATGTGCATCTTGTCCATCTTGTTATGATGGAAGTGAGGAAAATAAGGGCCATTATTGAAAATAATTATAGTGTTTCCAGTGGGCGACTTAACTGAACAGTTGGTAAGTAAATGATATGATGGGTGAGAGTGGAATAAGGGTGCAAAATAATAATGGATTTCCACAGAAATATATGCCAGGAATTTTTTTTTTTTTTTTTTTTGGCATAAGCAATTTGAAACAAAGGAAAGCCCATGTGTATATAAGTAAAAAAAAAAAAAATGGACATTGAAAATACTTGCTAAATTAGGTCCTGAATAAGAAAAAATTGCTTGGATGTGTTCGTGGCACGAGGATTTTATTAATACAGCATGGAGTTCTAGTATGTAGTGTCAGACTGAGAGTAGTTTACTAGAATGTGAAAGGCTTGGTAAAAAAAAAAAAAAATAAATAAAAAATAATGAAAAAAGGAAGAAAAACATAGAAGTAAAGAGGGATCAGATGAATATGTGCAGTGAATCATAAAGACCTTGATACACAGAGAAATACGTACCTATAGTCGCTAAAGAGGATATAAATTCCCCAAACAGGAACACAGGCGTGGCTGTGACAGCTGGACAGCAGGAGAGAAAGCCACTCACCAGCCTGGACGCCAGGTTGAACCCACCGGCCACTGATAGACACAGCGACGCCTCACGCTGACTGAATCCAGCTTCTTGCATTGCAAAGGGTGCAAGAGTGAACACGTTCACTACCACTACAATATTTATTGTTAGCACCAGAACAACAAGAACAACAGGAAACGACTTCAAGAACTGCAGGTTGGAGATGGCTGTCTTCATTACTCGCTTCAGACATCCAGTCAGTTTGGAAGTGCCTGTTTTCACTTCTGGCTCCTTTACCCGATCCTCTGTGGAGAAATAAGTGTAGGACTTGTTTGTGTGCCACTCTACAGGGTGAAGGACCATCGCTGCCACACAGCAGTTGAGGACAAGCGCCCCTGTGATGAGGGTTGCCCCCTTGAAGCCAAACTCCTCCTGCAGTAATGTAATAACAGGTGGCATGGCTATCTGGCTAACTGAAAACCCGGATGCCATTATGGAGTTTGCCAAGTTCCTCCAGCGCGTGAAGTAATGCGGGATTATCATCCAGCTAATGGTCCCCAAAATTTCTATTGATACACCTGAAAAATCAAAGAAAATATAATTTAAATAAATAATAATTATTCAGAAGCAAGCTCATGACACTGCCTCAAAACATGGATATTCATGTACATTAAAGAAATAGCACAGAACTCCGTTATCATCAAAAAACGTAATTGCCAAAGCTCTAGATTCTAGAAAAATGGGTGGATGTTGACAACAGCAACATTGTCACACACATCTTGACATAAGTAACGGTCACTAGCCCTTAAAAAATAAATCAAGGACAATGGTAAAGATTTTTTTCTTCTACGAAGGTACTAAGTAATGATAATGTGCTAGTTGTGAGAACTCTAACTCAAGCCTGTGAATCCCAGCCCAGTGATTCATAGCAGAAAATATGATCTATGTACAGTAACAGCTTGAAACTAAACTTCATTATGATAACGCTGAGCTATTTCTCAGAGATTCCAAGAGTACTGAGAGAGAGATTTTTACGCACAGCAACGATGTTGTCGCCATCATCGAGTTATCCTATCTCAACAGCTCTTCTCTAAGAAGTTTAGAGGAGGAAAGATTGCAGACTTTGATAGACAGTGATGATTGTAGTAGCACCATTTAATAGTGACAGTAAGAACACAGAGCATATTGCAACATTTTAAAGTACCTGTAATAGTACAATCTTTTCCGGTGGCGCAACTCATCTGCTTCTGACAAAATATACAGTTTTCTAGTATTAACCTTTTTTAAAAAAAAAAAAAAAAAAAAAAGACACAGGTTACTTACAGGCTGCTTCATACACAATGCCGTCATCGTTGGAGAAGGGGTGGCCCGATTGACGGTTTGGTATTCATTTGATTTTTCTTTCTTTCTTTTATTCTGCGATGTCCTTATGCGATCCGAATCTCTCTGCAGCTATACAAATTTTTTCCATTCATATCCATCCCTTATTCTCATACACTAGCTACTAAACAGTAATATATATATATACATATATATATATATATATAAATATATATATATATATATATATATATATATATATATATATATATATATATATATATATATATATATATATATATATATATATATATATATATATATATATATATATATATATATATATATATATAATCATTATCATCAGTCACTGCAAGTTCAATGGCGAACATAAGCCTCCGCCTGCCTTTTTCACGAAGTCCTTGACTGAGCTAATCTCTGCCAGGTATTGCCTGAAAACTTCTCTATCTCATCTCTCCATCTTCTGCTTGATTTTTTTTCTGCTACGTTTGCAGTCACCTGGATTCAGTCACTCAGTCTCTTGCTCCATCAGTTATCCCTTTTTTTTTGCTACATACCTGCCCACCTCCATTTCTATCCTTCTATAGCTTCGACATCTGTTCTATAATGTCTTTAATTTCAGTCTGCTCTCTCACCCAAATTGATCTCTTCTGTCTCGAAGATATTCCCAGCACTGACCTTTCCATTGCGCGTTGAGAATGAATTAGTTTGTTGTCCACTGATTTTGTCACTTTCGGATCGTACAACCATACGCCATAGCTGGGGTTGTACATTCGTTACATGCTATTCAATTTCATACGGACGAGTACTAGCAACCTACTTTTTGTGATGTATCTGTTTTTACCGAAATTTTCCATGCAGTTGTAATGCGTATTCTTATTTCGTTTCCTTGGTCTTTCGTTAGTATTTGTATTTGACCCATGTAATTTTTTTCCTCAGTTTCTTCAAGAATTTCTTATTTTATTTTGATGACACCTTTTGCTGTATTTGCATTTAACATTACTTTTATTCCGGTTCATCTTTAACCCAACTTTGAGATTTCGCTATTCAGATCATTTAACATTTCTTACAATGTCTCTGCTGTTTCATGGATTGAGACAATGTTATCTGCAAACCTTAATTTATTTAAGTATTATCCATCTATGTTTCTTTCTTTCTTCTCCCATTCTAGCTTTCTGAAAATACTCTAAAATACTTTCAAGGCATGTGCAAATATTGGCTAAATTGTATCTCCCTGACGCACGGCTTTCTCAATAATAATTTTTTCTGAGTCTTTACGTAATTCAGCTGTGGTAGTTCCCTCTTTTTATATGTTTTCGAGTAGTTTTACAATGCTCTTATTACCTTCTTGTTCCCGCAATGAATTTATGAATGCTATGTGTTCCACTGAATCAAAGGACTTTCGTAATCAACAAAACCCAACCACAGTAGTTCATTATATTCTATTGTTTCCTCAGTTAACTGATTCATTGTGTGTAGATGATCAGCAGTCGAATACCCTCTTCGGAATTCTCTGCCTGCTCACGAGGTTGATTTTCTTCCACAGTTGTTATGCTGTTTGTAGGGATGCAAGCAGTTATCTTTGTAAAAGCCTTAACTCATTCATTTTCTCTCTGCACTTGATGACGTCACGATTCGATCGAGTTTTGTCTTTCGCTGATAATAATTTGTTCTTTTTCTGGCGCCATTTTGCTCCGGACCTGTTTCAGACTTTTTTTTTTTATCTGATCCACATTTCTTTTTTTTCTCTCTCTCTCTCTCCCTCCTTCCCTCCCTCTCCCCCCCCTCTCTCTGTCTGTCTGTCTGTCTGTCTCTCTCTCTCTCTCTCTCTCTCTCTCTCTCTCTCTCTCTCTTCTTGATGAGCATATTTAATTTTGCCCTTTCTGTTTCATATTTGTGTTTTTATTTTCATCGCCATTCTTCTTTTCATGAGCTCGATGGTCATGTTGGCTTTGGTTGTACTGGGATTCCCTACTGCTTCCGCTGATTCCCTTCACATTTTTGCTAGTTTCTCATTTAACTCATCAACGTCACAATCAGCGTAACTTGGAGCTTGAAAGCTGTTCTTTATTTCTAACTGAAAGAGTTTTGTTTTAACTCGCCTTTATAGGGCACACCTTTTTACTTTCGATCAGCTTCTTTCTTTCGCTTCTGAAATCACTTCTGGTTCTGAGCCGAACATTCTGTAGTCAGTTTGTATACTGACTTTGTTGATACCTGTGACATTAGTGATCATGTTGTCCGTGTCTGCTGTAATGAAGTTGATTTCACTTTTCGTAATCTCTCTCTCTCTCTCTCTCTCTCTCTCTCTCTCTCTCTCTCTCTCTCTAATATAATGTGTATATAGATAGATAGATAGATGGATAGATATAGGTATAGATATGTAGATAGATAGATAGATAGATAGATACAAGTGCTCGTGGGCCCTTAGGGCCCTCTCGCACTTGCTCCTGTGGAGGGCTCTCACGCTGCGCACTCGCTTTCTCGTGCTTCGCACTCATTTCCTTGTTCTTCTCATTCGTTTCCTCGCCCGCGCGTTGTGATCATTTACCCTTAGCAGCCGGGGGGGTTCCCGGCCACCACACACTCCTCCCTAAGGGCGATTTCCGAGATTTTGGTAAAAATACCCGTTCTTCAAACCCTTATATCTGGCAAACTATAATAGCTAGAGATTCAAATAAAGGTTCAGAAGACTCATCAACTCTTCCTCTTTCCAATGAAGGTATCCCGAGGTCTCTAGGTGGTCCCGTCGATGAGTAAGGATGGGTTGAAGACGAGTGTTTTTTCATGTTTTGGCGTGC
Organism: Coenobita brevimanus; assembly: GCF_032717465.1. Classification (NCBI taxonomy): domain Eukaryota; kingdom Metazoa; phylum Arthropoda; class Malacostraca; order Decapoda; family Coenobitidae; genus Coenobita; species Coenobita brevimanus. The sequence continues at coordinate 31,674,297 of NC_137057.1, forward strand.
TGCTCCGAGCTTGGGCCACTGGCCATGGCCTTGGCCCAGCCGGCTAGCGTTGGCAGCACTGCCTGGAGTGGCGATTGTAACACTGCCCGTGCATCCTTGGAAGGAATGCGGAAGATTCCACTCGTTTTTTCTGCTCCATACTCACCGCCGTGAAAATGAGTCATCACCCGGTTCATGTGGCTCACCCAAGGATTTACCGCCCACTCCATTAGGCCTATGCCTCTATGCCCCGTAGGTGTGTGGGAAAGGAAATATCTCGTCGTTTTTCTGTACTCACTTCCGTAAGGAATATTTCTCCTTTACTTCGTTTTTCTGTTCTCACTTCTTCCGTAAATAATCATACCGGTATTTCTCCTTTACTATGGAACTTAGAACTGCACTGTACATCACCATTATGCGTAATTACACTTTGACAAGTAAATATTGTTGCTCTTTCACGCATTATAGTAGAGTATGAGGTAATTATTTGTACTGTAAATCAGACTGCTTTGTACTAATCAGGGTTATAGTGACAATCATATAAATGTTTCACACAACTAATATTATTTGTACTTCACATCACAGATACACTGATGCTCATATTTGGCACAATCTCCCTGAGTATTGAGTGAAATAATTTAGGTATAGCCAAGCAGGTATTTTTCTTTGTGACCCGCTCACAAGTGGTTTTCTTTCAGGTAACATGTAGGCAAAGGCAAAGTATTTCCAATAATTTTCTAACCAATATCCAATACACAGTATCAATTTCTGTATTGCAGTTACTATAAATCACTTATATGCACTTGCAGAACTTATTATAAATGACTTACATCTTAGCCCTTACTATACTTCACCCATACTATCACACTCATTTATGAAAATACACAAACTTGTGCATTGCTGTACACTATTTACACTTCCCCACACACCTGCTCAGTACTCACGCTCAGAGTGATACTCTGAGAAGCATTTGGGGCATAGGGGGACCTTGCATTCTGCACATTGGTACGAGGTCTCTTTTCGTGCTGGGGGACGGCGTTTGGTTGTGCGGCAGACGTGGCACCGCCTGTATGCCAGAAGACCTGCTGCTGTTCTCCCGATCTCTACAATCTTGTGCCGACTGAAATACTCAGCACAGCTGAGCCTGTCAGCTGGAGCCGCTGTCCCCCACCTAGCACCTGTCACCTGAGCAGTTGAATATTGCTCAAGGAGTTCGTGTGCCAGCTCTCTCTCAAACTCTCGTAAAGAGAGAGGTTTCCTGACAAACTCCTTGAGCAGTATGAAACTGTTCAGGACGGCGATATCAAGAAGGTGTAAGAATGCCTTCTTGTACCATCTTCAGGACTTACGTGGGCAATCGACCTCACCAATTTGCATGTCCGATTTACCAACCAGCTGCATGTTGATACTGTAATCGTTGACTGCATCTGGCTTTACCACGGGTTCCCTGGTCCTGTAGTCTGTTTAACCAGTTTCCTCCAGCACACCCTTATGAACTGTAGACAGCATGTTAACACGTCTCTTGTCATGCCAGAGAAGGGCTAACATGTTCCCACATTTCTTTGTCTGAAGGGCTTCTTTCTCAGTATTTGCCGGAAATACTGGGAAATTCTTTCTGTTGGCCCAAACAGTTCCACAGGACCCAGTACCAAGGTCAAGCAAATACTTTTTCAACGCCGGGGTTGTGTAATAATTGTCGGTATACAGAATGTGGTGCCTGTTGAAATACCTTTCCATCAGCACTTTCACTACCGATGCAGAGAATCCATGAGGATCATTGCTAGGTATATCAACATCTGTTGCCGAGTAAACTATTACATCCGCACATATCCAGGTTTACAGTCACAAAGCACAAAGAATTTGAGGCCAAATCTGTGATGCTTTGATGGCACATACTGAATAAATGCAAGCCTGCCCCTGAATAACACCAGCGACTCGTCAATAATCATTTTCTGGAACAGACGTAAAACCCTTGAGAATGACTCTTTCAGCATTGTCAGGGTTGGTCTTATTTTCCATAACCTGTCATTCGGTGCAGGCCCGTAATTTTGATTGAAGTGTAGGAACCTCAGGATTGCTAGGTACCTATCATGAGCCATGTACTTGCCGAAGACAGGTGTGTCAGTGAGTTCATCCACTGACCAATAGTCGTGGAGCACATTTTTTTTATGTGCGCCGTCAGCATGGTCAGGGCGACCCACACAAACATCTCCCCCACCTCAACAGGTATCCATTCACGCATGTGCATGCTTTCGCTTGCATGTACGTCCAGCCAATGCACGCACATGGCCTGGTGGAAATTTATGTAATCCACCAGGTACTGCATAATTGCAGTCGTGAAAATGGCCTTGAATAGACTGCTAATAGTCCAAGGCCCAGGGGGAAGCGCGGAGATGACTCACCTGATGCAGAACTTTCCGTAGAAGACGCTTGGTGCTGCGCATCACCACGTGGCTCCTGCTAGGAAATACTACTCCTGAAGGGCCTGGTTGAGGCGATTCTGCCCTTGAAGTGGTAGGCTGAGATGTGGGTGAGCGGTGGAGGAAGATACATCGGCGAGCAGGTGGGGAGAGTGTGCAGGAAATGGCTCTGCGGCGTTTTTTCCGCAGATGTCCGCCAGGTCCACGGCCACTTTCCTGATCTCCTGGGTCATCTTTGCGCCTCCTTATCACCAAAATCATCACTCTCGTAGGCTGTCCCTTCCTCCTGAAGAAGTCGGAGAGCCCTCTCTGGCATTGGAGAGCGAGAGAGCTCACTCTTCACGTGGTAGCTTTCTTTACCCTCTGATGACAGACTTTCACTAAGTGTTCTAGATGACAGTTTCATCTAGGGCACGTCCTATGGCATTATCACTAAGCCCTTTCCCTGGCACAAAGGGCATGACTTTAGCGGGGGTCGATGAGGCGATGGGCCCTTCACGTGGTGGAATGGAATCAGACGACGTCGAGGAAGATGACATGACTCCTTTCGCTACCACTGCTGAGTACAAACTGAACCTCACAATCGCGGGGTACCTGTGGGTTCTACCTACCCCGTAGGTATCACAGAAAATGGTCCCTCCCTCAAACAGTAGTGGGAAGGTGAGTGCAGTATAGCAAGTCAACCGGCGTGCCTGCGCGCCCTGAATCCTGTCGTGCATACATGTCAACCGGCGGATAAGGGTTTAAAGGTAATCCGAGTCACGTTTATGTGCTGTTCTAGTCTAACGTTGTCTCTATCGGCCGTCAAGGCAACATCGAAGGGCCCATGATGGTCCGTTTATGTGGTGTTCTAGTCTAACGTTGACACTTGGATTTTTTGCAGTTAACCAATTGATCGTGTCATCTGCAGCTTTGAGAATGGAACCCAAGTTGTCCGCATGCAGGTCCGAGATATTAACCACTCGGCCACGGCAACTGACCAGGCGCCGGAAGCAGTGTTTTTTGGTCAAAATTTGGTCGCTCATTAAATACAGTAAAAGTTTTACAATCGTGGTGGGACCAAGTTTTTTCACATCAGCGAATTTTTTGCGATTCTTGTGCCAATTTTGGTGCGATTTGAATGTGTAGTTTCGGCTGCCCAAATACACACACACACACACACACACACACGGTTACTGCTATAGTATATATATATATATATATGTGTGTGTGTGTGTATATATATAGGTAGATAGATAGATAGATACATACATACATACATACGTAGATACATAGATAGATATAGATAGATAGATAGAGAATTAGATAGATATTTTATATATATATATATATATATATATATATATATATATATATATATATATATATATATATATATATATATAATGTACCGACGGTACATTTTTAAGCACATTTTGTCGGCACTCGGTACCGGTACATTTTATTTATCTATATTCACACATCGTGTGATAAAGAAAAGGTGAGGAGAAGGCCTACATGGCAGTGCTGCTGCCGACCCTGGCCATTTGCCTCAAGTAATTAAACAAGGTGAAGGAAAGCGCCGATCTGACTGTGTGCTAGCCTTTAGCGAACGCAGTGACTGGGGGTGTGGAAGGCAGGTTCGGCCATCGTTTCGAGGACAATGACTGCCTGCTGGCTGCTGCCTTTCATCCCCAGTTCAGGCTATCGTGGTTGGCATGGTTACCTAAGTCTGCCTCCTACGACATAGCGAAAATGAGGAGGAGGGTGGAGAAGATGGTGTCACTACTGGAGAGCAAGCTAGAGGACGTGGAGAGCAGCACAACTGATGATGATGACGAGCAGGATGTCAAGGAAGAGTTTTTCGAACCCCTCTATGTAAAAGGGAGGAAGAAAAGGGAGACTGGGATAAAGCTAGTAAAGAAATTTTTGGAGAAACCCCAGAAACATAAAATCAACAAGGACTGCTTTCCTTGCAAGGTTTTCAGAGACTTATTTGTAACTTATAACACGCCAATACCATCCAGTGCTGTGGAACGTCTGTTTTCATTGGGGAAGGACGTGCTCAAACCAAAACGGGCGGGACTCAGTGACTATCATTTTGAAGTGCTCATTTTCCTCAAGGGCAACACTGGAAAAGAAAACTGAAGTGCACTGTGTAATTATTAATCAGATTATTGTGCATGTAATGATACGATGTAATAATAAAATTGTGTTTATTTTGATAAACATTAAACTAGGTGTACAAGAATGTGAATTACAGTGGTACTTTTTGTGTACCGGGTACCCACCTCTGTGTGTATATATATATATATATATATATATATATATATATATATATATATATATATATATATATATATATGGTATATACGGTATACATACATTTTAGAGAGAGAGAGAGAGAGAGAGAGAGAGAGAGAGTGTCAGATATTTAGTAACCAGTTATATAAAAGTACAAATATTTAATGAGTTCCGTGGACCTTCTCTGCTATATATTCTCGTGTCTAGCCCCCAGACCTACTGAAGTTTACCATTCCTAATGCCCAAGTGTGTGGGAATAAAGAAAAAATAAAAAGCACTATGGACAATACTGTGGGCCATAAATTTTTGTCTCAACCAGGAAGGAATAGAACGGGGACTATTTACATCTACATCTCGACCGACAACAGGTTAAAGACAATGACCTCAAAAAATGGCCTAAATGAAATAACCACTCCATAAATCCATAAGATCGAGAAGAGTGAACATTTAATTATACTTGTAAGAGGCACCTGATGGTCTTATAATTAATGTATCCCGAACAGTCAGAGTTTGCCATGCATTCAGATTCGGTTATCAAAAGGTGATTGGTTTTCTAATATCGCCATGGGCAATATGCTGCTTCTCAACCCTTAGGGTGCGTTCACAGAGAAAGCGGGTTTACCAGCGCGGGTTACCGGCGCCGACCTGCGCCAAAAATTAAACCATACAAACAAGTGGGTGTGTTCATAGAAGAAGTGGGGTCGAGCGTGTCGGAGAAGGCAGCATACTTCAACCCGCTTTCCGGAATCCTTGGACCATTCTTGCCTGCTCAACCCGCGCGGGTAGAGGTGGGTAGAGGTGTACAGACTGGCGACGGCGTGAAATTGTGGAGATCGTAACGCGCCTGTAATATGCAGAAATCATTTTTTTTTTTTTTCTTTTTTATCGGAATCGGTCATTGTGGACTCAGGATTGGTATGGAAACAAAGATAATGAAATTCAAACATTTTGTAATGGAAAGGCTATTAGTTATTCCCGCAGTTTTTTTGCGGAAATAACTACTATAACTCCTTTTTAAGATCACAAAAAAGATGGTGATATTCTCCAAGCTGTTCTCTCTTGCAGTTTATTTCATGTGTTGCTATTTTTTTCCTATTGATCTCTGGATGTACACTGTCAAGCAATATGAACTCATCCAACGATGAGCTTGACATCTTCACTGTATGCCTGGTAGATCACAGCTGACTGCGATCTTGTTCCTTTAATGTCCCTTTAACGTCGCGCGGGTCGGAGCTGGTTATCTGCTTCCTTTGTGAACACCTACTCGTTCAGGTAACCAGCACGGGTCGGCGCCAGAAACCAGCGAGCAGGCAACCTGCTTTCTCTGTGTACGCAGCCTAGGTCGCAGTCAGCTGTGATCTACCAGGCATACAGTGAAGATGTCAAGTTTGTCGTCAGATGAGTTCATATTGCTTGACAGTGAACACCCAGAGATCAACAGAAAAAAAATAGCAACACATGAAATAAACTGCAAGAGAGAACAGCCTGGAGAATATCACCCTCGTTTTGTGATCTTAAAAAGGAGTTATTAAAAATGAGTTATATTAGTTATTCCCACAAAAAATTGCGGGAATAACTGATAGCCTTTCCATCACAAAATGTTTATATTTCATTATCTTTGTTTCCATACCGATCCTGAGTCCACAATGACCGATTCCGATAAAAAAGACGGAAAAAAATATGATTTCTGCATATTACTGTTGCGTCACGATCTCCACAATTTCACGCCGTCGCCAGTCTGTACACCTCTACCCACCTCTACCCGCGCGGGTTGAGCAGGCAAGAATGGTCCAAGGATTTTGGAAAGCGGGTTGAAGCAGGCTGCCTTCTCCGACACGCTCGACCCCACTTCTTCTATGAACACACCCACTTGTTTGTATGGTTTAATTTTTGGCGCAGATCGGCGCCGGTAACCCGCACGGGTAAACCCGCTTTCTCTGTGAACGCACCCTTACAATATGTACTGGAAAAATAACCAAGCCTCAGGATTCTGTACCTTAATGGGGTTATTATGGGATTGGCTGTTACTGTTAACATCATATTTAACTACAGTATAAGGACCGAAGAGTTTACACAAAACTTACCTGCAAGAACAGAAAACGAGAAGAAAAGGAAGCCCACTGATGTGGCGAAAGCACTGATAATCATGCCAGTGCCAAACACCAAACTGAATACAAAGCAGACATTCCTCCAGCCAAATTCTTCAACCAGTGGGCCAGTCATGTAAGTGACTAAGCCTGTGATGACGAATGCTAGGTTATATATCCAGGCGGTCACTGTAGAGGATGTGCCCAACTCCAACAGGAACGGTGAGAACAGGATCCCAAAAGACAGGTACGGGATTCCATGCAAAAACTGAAACCAAGTAATTCACAAAGCCTGAATGCTGAGCTTGCTGACCGTAATGTAGGATAATATATAAAGAAATATAATTATTATTAAGTAAACATGGCATCTCGTGAGAAATTAGACAAAATGACCTCCATGCTTCCCTATCCTCATTCAGAATTCATCCATCTTCTCACGACACCCCCCTCCCCTGCAGTGTATTGAAGTGATGACGGTTACGGGAGATACTAACAGGGTTCCACTTGATTCTGGCATTTATAAGTGGTCAGGTTATGTAATTACAAGTATTTAGGAAAATATTGCACTCCTGTTTAACTCCTGTGGTTATTAACATCTAAAACCTGGAAGGGACAGGATCAGGCTGTGTCACAAAAAAGAAGAAAAAAAAAAAAAAGCTTCCAGGGCAAGGGATAATAAGAAAGTAGCTAGAAGATATAACCACAACAGATTGACAGGCCATAATCCATTGCTCAACAGACGGAACATCAGGGAAACTGAGTGGTAGTCCAGGGAAGAAGTGAGAGGGAGAGAACGAGAAGACATACACAGATATTAAATTTGAAGATTTTTGGTTGGTTTGGATGGGAAAATTATTGGCTAATCAGTCAGACTACAGAAATATGGAAGAGTCTTTTGTCATTCCGTGGGCAGTCTCAGGCTGTTAATGATGGGAAAGATTATTTTGAAAAACCGATGAATGAAAATAGCAAGAGCAGAGTGGTAGCAAAAGGGACAGAGTTAAACAGCAAGAGCAGAGTGGTAGCAAAAGGGACAGAGTTAAACAGGACTGGGTCAGGTTATACTCGTATACAACAATGGAAACTTATTCCCAAGAATGTTAGAAGCAAACGTGAAAAATGCAGTAATCAGCAAAGGTACTGGAAGGCATCAGAAATTGAATGAGGTACTGAAAAGTACACTAACCCCTACACCGCGAGCATGTTTACCGATGTTTTGCGTGTGCCGCGAGGTTATTCGGGCTCCGACAGACTCTCAAAAAATATTTGCCAAAAATCAGTTATTAGTCCTAGAATATTAAAATTAAATATGCTTATGGCACATACCTTCAGCTTTCTCCTGAAATGTTTGTTGAGCCTTCGTCAGTTACCGCAGGACTTGTGGAGACCTCTGAAGTTGGGTAACGAAATCTCCACTTTACACTTCCCGACAACCCGTAATATGATTACCACAGCCAGATATTAACACTTTAAACACTACTCTATGATTTTCAAGTAGTTTGGGATCCATACTCCAAAAAAAAAACCACTGTGAAAGCAATGAAAATTATGAGCGCGTCTGACCGTCTCACTTGCGCTAGTTCGCTCTTGGTACTCTGTCATTATTATTCATAAAACCCCTCACACTTTATATTTCTATTACTATATAGCACTTATATATATCTACAGTCTTTATCCATAAGTTTCCTTCAGTATTATTAGTTTATTGTCACTGTAGGGATTCAATTTCTTTCAGTAAAATACGTAGCATTCACTTTCTCGTCCTGTATACTAGCATTGAGAGTGAATGTCACTTTCATCTTCACTTTCATAACTCATAGTATTCAGACATGCTATAGTGAAACTTTCACTTTCACTACTCCTAGGGTATATACTCGAATTCTTATAATACTACTCATTTACATTTCTTTTTACGTTCTCTATTTTATTTACGTTATTTACATTTCTGTTTTATTTACACTATGTTATGCACTGTCACTTGAAGTAACTTATAAAACTATTTTCCATTGTTCACGAATATTTACATTCATTACTTTCACTTGCTGTTTACACATTATTTACACATTATTTACAATTCCACTTGCACTGTTTTACTCAATAGAAAGATCGTAGTCACTCTTTTATCAATTGTCAGCCCTTTACCTCTTTCCACACGAGGTTTAGTAGGGGGTAAAGGTCACAGGGCCCTTTGCATGGGGGTGAAAAAGGCCCTGAAGTCAGCAAGAGGATGAGCCGTACCTCCTCTTCGGAAGATGAGAGAGAACTGATAAAGGAGGGCCGGCCCGGGTAGAGGCCTACTTAGGGGATATTCAGTACTACCAACGTAGCTCTTGAAACAGCTATGTATTTCATTGAAATGATTGGCAGGAAATCTAGACAATACATTATAAATTAGGTAGTTCCAGGTGAATGTAAATATCACTTAGGCTTCTAACTTCCCTCCTTATATGTATATTTATTACGAAAATAGATTATATGGCATATTTCTAGGGGAAAAAAACAGCGAAAATTAGCGAACGAGTGCACGTGAGGTGTTGTCAGGTGATAATTAGCCAATTCCAGGTGTATGGCACTCTCACTTACCTTATTTCTTTCTTGTATATATTATTTGGTATAAGAATACGGCATAGGGCTTATTTCTATGGATGAAATCAGTGAAAAATTCCAGGGAAGATTTACTTAGCGTAGCACGGCCGGGCAGGTGAGAGGATAGGGTAATGGAGGGGGGGTAGGGAGTGGAGTCAAGAACGGGGAGAAATGGCTAAATTGTCAACAATGGATGGGAGTACAGATGAGATTAGGAGTGCTGACTAGTGTTGGACATTGTCAGCACTGATAGATGATACAAGCCCCCACTTGGAAGCCCGGGTGAATTCAAAATAACACAGAATCACAAAAGCGACGCCCCACGGTATGATCCCTTGCTCCCAAGCGTCACGAAAGTGACGCCCCGCGGTTAAGGAGCTAAAGAGTATATATATATATATATATATATATATATATATATATATATATATATATATATATATATCAGCCATTACAAGTTCACTGCTGAACAAAGGCCTCCCCCAACCTTCCAACCTTCTCCACGAATTCCTTGATTGAGCCAATATTTGTCATGTTTTTCCTGCAAATTTCTCTATCTCATCTCTCCACCTCCTGCCTGGTCTTTTTCTCTATGTTTACAATCTCTTGGTGTCCAGTCAGTCAACCTCTTGCTACATCGATTATCCCTTGTTCTTGCTTTAATATAGCCTGTCAACCTCCATTTCTGTTCTTTTATAACTTCTATAATATCATTGATTTTAGTCTGTTCTCTCACCCAAGTCGATCTTTTCCTGCTTCTTAAAGATAATCCCAACACTGACCTTTCCATTGCTCTTTGAGAACGGATTAATTTATTTTCCATCGAGTTTGTCAGTTTCCAGGTCTCACAACCATACATTCTTTTTATACTTTGCTTTTCATACAAACTGGCAAGCTACTTTTCATAATGTCTCTATGTTTACCAAAAGCTTTCCATCCAATTGTAATGCGTCTTTTTGTTTTGCTATCAATATATTTCATTAATTTTAGTATTTGTCCCAAGTAATTGTACTCCTCGACTTCTTCGAGAATTTTTCCACTTATTCTGATGATGCTCTTTGGTGTATGTGCAGTAAACATTACTTTAGTTTTACTCCGGTTCGTCTTTAGCCCTAATTTGAGACTTTCTCTGTTCTGGTCATTTAACATTTCTTGCAATGTCTCAGCTGTTTCTGAGATTAGGACAATGTCATCTGCAAATCATAAATGGTTTAGCTTTTCTCCATCTATGTTCACTCCTTTGTTTTCCCAGTCTAGCTTTCTGAAAATACTTTCTAGGCATGCTGTAAATAATTTTTGTGAAACTGTATCCCCCTGTCGCACACCCTTCTCAGACTTAATTTTTTCCTAGTCCTTATGTAATTTAACTGTAGCAGTTCCCTACTTCTATATGTTCTCGAGCAATTTTAAAATGTTCTCATTTACTCCTTGTTCTCGCAATGAATTTATAATTGCCATATGCTCCACTGAGTCGAAAGCCTTTTCGTAATCTATCTACCTATATATATATATATATATATATATATATATATATATATATATATATATATATATATATATATATATATATATATATATATATATATATATATATATATTTATATATTTATATATATATATATATATATATATATATATATATAATATATATATGTAAATAATCTATCTACCTATATATATATATATATATATATATATATATATATATATATATATATATATATATATATATGCAAAAGAAGTTGAAAGTAGGGTGACACAAGGAAGAAAAGTAGCTGGTGCAATGAAGGCCTTGATAAGAAACAGGCTTGAGTGCTGCAGCTCCACGAGGCTTACGTGAGGGAGTGTTAGTGCCAGCTCTAACTTATGGGTGTGAGACTATGGTGTGGCATGAAAATGAAAAGTCAAGAGTAAGAGCAGTGGAGATGGGACTGCTCAGGAATGTATGTGGAGTAAAAAGGGTGGATAGGATACGAAATAGTGTGATTCGTGGAAGGTGTGGAGTGAGGAAGTCGGTGGACACCAGAATCGAAGAGAGTGTCCTGAGATGGTATGGTCATGTTGAAAGAATGGATAACAATAGAGTGGTGAAAAAGGTTTACCTGAGCGAATCTGAAGGAGGGAGGAGACGAGGTAGGCCAAGGAGAAGGTGGAGAGATATGGTGGATGAGTGTTTGAGGAAGAGAGGTTTGGAAGTCGGTGAGGCTAGGGAACTGACAAGAGATCGAGCTGGTTGGATGAATGTTGTGAGGAGAAATGCATGATCAGGGATTTTGGCACCCCTTGTGAGCATGGCAGCTTCCGGATTGACCCAACAGGATACGTTTGTGTGAAGATGCAGAAAGTGGTGCATGTTTTTTGGCGTATCCGGTAGAGCCAGGATTTCGAGGGCTTGAACAATGAGTGAATGGAAGTGTGGCCTATTTGGATTGGGCAAGTTTATGCTGTCTGGACATTGCTACTCCTCACCCTGCTCTTGGGTGGGAAAGGAGGTCCAAATGATGAAAATATATATATATATATATATATATATATATATATATATATATATATATATATTGTTACGGAACAGCGAAAGATAATGTACACTTTAACCCGCCCTGTTCCGACCACTTTTTCACCACTGGTACCCCCGAATCCCGACCATTTTTCGACCATTTTTTTTTTTTTTTTTGCTAAAACTTTCGCTTTTGGTCAGAAAAAATGGTCAGTGTCAAGGAAATTGTTCCCCGGGGTCCATAATTACCCTAAACAGGTATGCCTTTGTCCCACCTGGCCCCGTGTTCTCCATAGGCGGTCTGAGCCTCTAACGTTTTCTATGGTATTATAAGTCTGGGAAACCAATGAAAATAAGTAGATATGTATTTATTACAAACATAAAAACATGTGATAAAAGAGTATATTGGATTTTATACAAAAATAGAGCAGAAATAAGCATTGTACCATCGTGCGAAACGAGCAAAATCGGGCAACTTGGTCACGATGAATCGCTAACATTCGAAAATCATGATACATATCATTTTTTTTACTTACATAATACTTCTACAATAACATTATACCATTTTACATTTTATTGAACTGTTTTTACGTATTCACAGGCCTTTTGATAACATTTAGCGTAATGTTAGCGCTTATTTATGTAGTGAGTGAACTCGCTGTGACTGTTGTTTCAACTCGTATTGTGTTTTTTCTACATACATAATACTTTTCTAATAACATTATACACTTTTCAACTTTATAGAACTGTTTTGAGATCATTTCAGGCATTACGTAAATATATAGCGTAATAATAGCGCATAATAACACACACGGTGAAGTCGCTATGACTACTATTTCAACTTACAACCTATTTTTGTACTTATATAATAATTCTCCACTAACATTGCACATGTTTACACTTGATATAATTGATATCACATAATTTCAGAACTTACGATGCAACTGAGCATCATATTAGCGCGTACTTACACGGGGAGTGTTATCGCGATATCATTTGTTTCATCTTACACTAGTATTCAACTTATAAAATACCTTACTACTAACATTACAACAAATTCCACTTTATATAATTCCTATACTTACTGACCAGAATGTGGGTGTACTCGTGACATCAATTATTACAACTTACACTATTGTTCAACTTATACGTTTTATTCATGCTAACATTACACCCGTTTCCACTTTATATTCTTGCTATCACATATTTACTGACCAGAGTGTTATACTGAGCGTCATATTTTCGCAGATTTACACAGTGGGTGTACTCATGACATCAATTATTACAACTTACACTATTTTTCAATTGATACGTTTTATTCATGCTAACATTACACCCGTTTCCACTTTATATTCTTGCTATCACATATTTACTGACCAGAGTGTTATACTGAGCGTCATATTTTCGCAGATTTATACAGTGGGTGTAGTTTTCATATCACTTCGTTCAACTTACACTATTTCTCAACTTATACATTACTTTCCTGCAAACATTACACCCGTTTCAAGTTTATATAAGACTTGGCACATACTGACTGGCCTTACCATTATACTGAGCGTCATATCGCCATCCCACACAGTTTCAGTAGTGTAGGAAGTTATGGTACTCTCTGAAACATGGCTGAAGGCACAACGCAACATTGGTGGTGGTGGGGGAGGTGGAGAGCAGCGCCTTTCATCACTCGCACTTCTCTTCCCTCTCCCTTTTCCTTTACCCTTTCCCTTCCCTTTCCTTCCTTTCCCCACATCCTGGGGCTGTGTGGAGGAAGTTTGGGAATATTGTATGGCGAAAGACGTGCTGGGGAGTGGCTCCACCTCCTCTCCCCTAGGCCTACGTGCACCACGTGCTCGTGCTGCCTCCCTCACACCACTTCCCTTTCACCCCGCACTCCCACCACACCACTTTTGCCTTCCCCAGACAAAACACTAGGCCATACTTTATTTGCCTTCTCGCCCCACATTCTGATCCTCAGGGTGCGATTTTTTCCTTCCCCAACCACGAGGCAACATCACGTCCTAAGCCGCCGTCATCGTCATCGTCCTCATCCTCGTCCTCATCAGAATCTCTCTCTAGGGGATGGAGAGAGGTCCACGCAGGTGTTTTGGGTGCAGCCTGACCTTCCCTTGCCTTATGATATGTGACATACCGCTTTTTCCGGGGCGAAGGGACCTCCTCATCACTGCTTGTTATTTGTTCCTCAGGCTGCACATAATCTCGATCCACCACATCATCATCAAGTGGAGAATCACTATCTCCAGTGAAGGCATCCAGGGCGGATTGTATTTCATCGTCTGAGAGACCTTTATGCGCCATGTCTGACCTGGGTCACTGCTAACAGGTGAGTGACCGAGATAAGGGCGAGCGCAGGTCACGCGGGGTCTGGGACGCTGCCCGCCTGGGGGCAGGTAGGGGAGGCTTGGGTACGTGGGTGAATCGAAAATCTCGCGCGAATTTTGAAAATTGTGGAAATTATGAACCTTGCAATTGCAGGACATTGAAGTACGTCAATGGGATTGGCAGTGACATAACGTGAGGACGTGGAAGTACGTCGACGGGACGCCGCGGGTTAAGTGAGAATACTAAAAATCACTACTGTCCTGTAAAGTTCCAGGTTCAAAACAAAAGAGTTAGGTAAAATTACAAGTTAAAGTTTAATGCTCAAACTAACAACAAAACATTCAGGACTCATAAGGATAATGTAATGGCAAAAAACAGGTTAAATATATGGTTAACTGCAATAGCCTCTATTAACACGAAATTAGCATGAGTAAATTTATCTAAGTCAGCCCTGATAAAATGAAAATACACTGGGTAATGCTCAGTTAATGCAAAATAAATTATTACAGATACAAAATATTATTAATGATGACTGACATAAAGAACCCTACATGAATTACAAAAACCTCACTAGGCCTACAAATTAAAAACTTATGCTATACAGTACAAGAACAAAATGCAATAACACTTATACTCAAATTACACAGCTGCTAGATGGTTGGAGACTTCCTGAGCACTCATAATAATAACTGTACAGGGGAGGACAGAGATGTGAACAAAATGAGGAGTAGATCTAAGTGGTAATTAATGTAGAGACTGAGCTCACTATATAGGGGCGGGCAGAGCTTGATACAACTTGTAAGAAGGACGCGCAAATGAAGACATGGGGACAAAGAGTTGACAATCCCGCTCTGAACAACAGAAAGAACGACTTACTCTACTATAACGGTAGAAGGGGGACTGAGGCAGAACACGCTCGTGCTCAAACATGCAGCATACTGTGTGTTAAAAATTACACAAAGGATGATGAAATCATAGGCTATGTAACACCTCCCCACAAAGAAAAATAAATTTACAAAGGAAATTTCTTATTACTCTAAAACAATCTGTCTAAAGTCTAGGTAAGCAATCTGCAATAACATTTTCTTTCCCCTTGACAT
Source organism: Coenobita brevimanus (assembly GCF_032717465.1). Lineage (NCBI taxonomy): Eukaryota > Metazoa > Arthropoda > Malacostraca > Decapoda > Coenobitidae > Coenobita > Coenobita brevimanus. The sequence goes on from NC_137057.1 coordinate 31,689,586, forward strand.
GTTGTATGTCTAATGAATACTCCTGAAGAAGTAGACTCCATCTTGTCAATCTCTGATTTTTATCTTTAAACTTACTAAGGAATTTCAGTGGGTTATGATCGGTATAAATGACTATGGGGTCAAAACCAGAACACAAATAAAATGAAAAATGCTGTAAACCCAGAATCAAGGCCAAAAGCTCTTTCTCAATAGTTGAGTAGTTCTTTTGAGGTGGAGTGAACTTCTTACTGTAATAAGATACAGGGTGTTCAATACCCTGATCATCCTCTTGTAGCAAAACAGCCCCAGCTCCTGTATCACTTGCATCAACAGCCATCTTAAAAGGCTTAGTAAAATTTGCAGTAGCGAGCACTGGCTGACTTAATAGAATAGCTTTAAGTTTGTTGAAAGAGGATTCACAGTTATCGGTCCAGACAAATTTAACTCCCTTTTTCAGTAGGTCTGTAAGTGGTGATACAAGAATTGAAAAGTTAAGAACAAATCTCCGGTAATAACCTACCATTCCCAAAAATCTTTGTAGCTCTTTCCTACTTTTAGGTCTGGGAAGATCACTTATAACCTGAACCTTAGCTCCTGGTGGTGCAACATGTCCATCACCAATTACATACCCAAGGTACTGAACTTTAGCTTGACCAAACTCACACTTTGATAAATTAGCTACAAGATTAGCCTGAACCAAACGCTCAAGAAATTTACTGACATGGCATACTGTAGGTGATCTTTCCAGTTGTCACTGAAGATTAATACATCATCAATATAAACAACACACCCTGCCAAACCCTCTGTTACAACATTCATGAGCTTCTGAAATGTGGCTGGTGCATTCTTCATACCATATGGCATTACAGAACATGCAAAAGTCTTTCCTAGTGTTACAAAACATGAGATCTCCCTAGCACATTCAGTCATAGGTACTTGCCAGTATCCCTTTAACAAATCAAACTTACTTATGTACCTAGCCTTTCCGATCTTTTCTATGCAATCTTCCACGCGAGGGAGAGGGTAAGTGTCTGTTTTGGTTATCTGATTAACACGTCTGTAGTCAATGCAAAGCCGCTGTGACCCATCTGGTTTAGGGACTAGAGTGACAGGAGAACTCCACTCGCTCTGACAGGGCTCAATCATCTTGTGGTCCAACAGGTAGCCAAGCTCCTTCTGGATGAGAGGAACTTTCACTGGGTTCACACGGTAAGGAGGGAATTTAATTGGCTTTGCGTCTCCAACATCGACTTCATGCATCAACACAGTGGTTCTTCCTGGAGTGGCACGGAACACTTACGGGTACTCCTGCAGTAATGCCGAAAACTCCTGCCTTTCCTCGGGAGGTAGATGAGAAAGCTTAGTCTGGAGATCATTCATGATATCAGGATTCTTCCCCAAACTATCACTCAGGCTCATACTGCATGGGAGAGCTTCACTTGCAGACTCGGGTGGAACAGCTACAGTGCAGACTGGATTATTTTCGTCCCGCCTGTGATATAACTTTAGCATGTTGATGTGACATAGTTGCTTGTTCTTTCTACGATCTGGTGTGGCGATGACATAGTTGACATCACTGAGTTTCTTCTCCACGAAATAAGGACCACTAAACTTGGCTTGAAGAGGTTGCCCATGAACTGGTAGCAGAATCAAAACCTGATCTCCTGGCTGAAAGTGGCGTAACCTGGACTTCTTATCATACCAAGTCTTCATCTTCTCCTGAGCAGCTCCTAAATTCTCTCTCGCCAGCTGTAAAGCAGTGGACAGCCGTTCTTTGAACTTCATCACATACTCCAGCAGGTTGACGTCATCTTCCTCCGACAGCCAGCATTCCTTGAGTAACTTAAGGGGTCTTCTTACTTCATGGCCAAACAGTAGTTCAAAAGGTGAGAAGCCCAGTGATTCATTTGGACATTCTCTTGCAGCAAACACAACGAATGGAAGACCTTTATCCCAGTCTTTCTGATGTTCCAAACAGTCTTTCTGATGTTCCAAACAGTATTTCTTGAGCATCGATTTGAGTGTTTGATGATATCTCTCCAACGCTCCTTGGGTCTGGGGATGGTAAGCTGAAGACGTGATCTGGGTGATGCCCAACTCTTTCAGAGACTGCTTGAAAACGTTTGACATGAAATTACTTCCCCGTTCTGATTGTACCTCCTTGGGCAGACCAAACTTTGTGAAGAACCCTAGCATTTCCTTAACCACGTTCTTTGCTGAGATATTTCTAAGTGGAATGGCTTCAGGATAACGAGTAGCCATATCAATCAGGGTCAACACATAAGAAAATCCTGAAGAAGTCTTAGGAAGAGGGCCCACAATATCCACCAACACACGGGTGAATGGCGCCTCAAAAGGAGGAATGGGAACTAGAGGTGCAACCTTTTCGGTCTGATTACACTTCCCCACAACTTGACACGTGTGACAAGACTTACAATACCAGGAAACATCCCTGAAGATACCTGGCCAGTAAAAGTGTTTCAAAATGCGTGCCACAGTCTTCCTCACTCCAAGGTGTCCTGCCAAACTGGAATCATGAGCTACTCTAATGATATCCTGCCTACAAACACGAGGGATGACAACTTGAAACACAACCTCCGATTCACAGTCGGCTGATGCTGTTGGGGGTCTCCACTTCCTCATAAGTACTCCTGACTTTATATAATAACAAGTAGAAGCACCAGCTGACTCTTCCTCCCTGCAAGCAGAGTTAGCTAGACCTTTCAACTCAGGGTCAGCAACCTGCAACTCAACCAACTCTTGACGAGACAAATTATCAACACTTCGGGGTACTGCCTCATCTGGTGAGTGGTCCAAATTAGCAAGAAAAGTGTCAGCTAGGATAACATCATCATCATCATTATCCTCTAAATCACCAGTAACTTTAGACTTAGCCCTAGTGACAGCACATGCAGGGAACACATCAGGGACATCACAATCCTGGGACGCAGCCACTTGTTCACTAGACAACTGAGGAGCTGGACACACTTGACTTCCACCAATATCATTTCCAAGTAAGAAAGTTACACCTGACATTGGGAGTGTCTCAACCAACCCAACCATAACGGAACCATTAGCAAAACCAGACTCTAAATTCACTCTGCACAGAGGGACAGAGAAGTAATTATTCCCTACACCTTGTAAGATTACAGTTTCATCAGAGGAATTAACATTAGAGCCTAGAACACTGGTCAGCATAAAGGATTGGCAAGCACCTGTATCACGATATATTTTAACTGATTTCCTGTCATTATTGTCCAGAGGACTGACAAAACCATCAGACAGGAAATTAGCACATGAACTTTTGAGAGTGTCACCCACGATACTGCTCAAAAGAGGAGCTTCATCATGAGGATTTAATTTACCCCTCAAAGCAGGTTCAGTTAACTCAGTTAAAGAAATCTGGGAACTCTCAAGGGTGGACACTAGACCAATTGACTGAATATTTAAAGACTCCTTTTTGTTCACATCATGCTGTCTCCTGAAACATTTCTCCGTAGTATGACCAAGCTTACTACAATAAGTACATTTACTTTTCTGAAATTTTGAGGTGAAGCTGGTATTTACTTCCTGAGAAACATCATCTTTATTCTCTTTCCTGTTACCTGTACTCTGAGTAGAGGCAATGTACTTACTCCCAGCTTTCCTTTTTTCTCTAGAATATCTCTTGTGAGTGAGAACATACTCATCAACTAAAACTGCAGGATCAGACAAATTGTCTATTCTTTTCTCATCAAGATATAGGCTTACATCTTTATAAATACACCTTTTGAAGTCCTCCAGCAAAATCATCTGCTTAAATTTGTCAAAATCAGAATCCACATTCTTAGAATTTAACCACTGCTCTAACAGATCTTCTTTAATTTTTGCATACTCAACATGGGATTGCTTATCTTGCTTGTAAGTTGTCCTAAATTTTACCCTATAAGCTTCAGGAACAAGCTTATAGGCCTTAAGAATGAAGCTCTTAACTACATCATAATTATCAGATTGATCCTGAGGCAAAGATGCATAAGTTACTTGAGCTTTACCGGTGAGAACAGTTTGAAGGAGTACTGGCCAATACCTTTTTGGCCAATTAAAACCTGTAGCTACCCTCTCAAACAACTGAAAATACTTCGTTAAATCAGATTCATTAAAAGGAGGGACAAGTTTAACATTTTTAGCCACATCAAAATCATCAGAGCTAGATGATCCAGTTCCACCTTGTTTCATGCGATACTCATGGTCTGCCTGAATCCTAGCTAGTTCAATTTGTGCCTGAGCCTGTATCTGTGCCTCCTGAATCCGAGCCTGAGATTCAGCCTCCTTAGCATTTGCTTGAAATTCAGCCTCCTTAACACAAGCCTCCTTAGCCTGAGACTCAGCCTCCTTAGCACGTGCTTGAAATTCAGCTTCCTTCACACGAGCCTCCTGCAGGGCTAGCTGTAACTTAGCTATTTCAATCTGCGTTTGCTCATTTGGAGGAGTTACATTAAACAAGCTTTCATTAATCATGTCAACAATTTGATCTTTAGAATGATGAGAGCGAACACCAATTCCCAATTGTTGAGCAACAAGCTTAAGTTCATTCTTTGTTCTGTTTTCTACATGACACACTGGTTGCACATTTGACAAAAAATCTTTGGCTTCATCAAGTGTAGTAATAGAAGACATCATGAATAAATCACAGTCACAAAATATCAAGCAATATCCTTATCATAATATCCTGAATATCCTGGCGAGGTCGCCAAATTTATGTTATGGAACAGCGAAAGATAATGTACACTTTAAGTGAGAATACTAAAAATCACTACTGTCCCGTAAAGTTCCAGGTTCAAAACAAAAGAGTTAGGTAAAATTACAAGTTAAAGTTTAATGCTCAAACTAACAACAAAACATTCAAGACTCATAAGGATAATGGAATGGCAAAAAACAGGTTAAATATATGGTTAACTGCAATAGCCTCTATTAACACGAAATTAGCATGAGTAAATTTATCTAAGTCAGCCCTGATAAAATGAAAATACACTGGGTAATGCTCAGTTAATGCAAGATAAATTATTACAGATACAAAATATTATTAATGATGACTGTTATAAAGAACCCTACATGAATTACAAAAACCTCACTAGGCCTACAGATTAACAACTTATGTTATACAGTACAAGAACAAAATGCAATAACACTTATACTCAAATTACACAGCTGCTAGATGGTTGGAGACTTCCTGAGCACTCACAATAATAACTGTACAGGGGAGGACAGAGATGTGAACAAAATGAGGAGTAGATCTAAGTGGCAATTAATGTAGAGACTGAGCTCATTATATAGGGGCGGGCAGAGCTTGATACAACTTGTAAGAAAGACGCGCAAATGAAGCCATGGGGACAAAGAGTTGACAATCCCGCTCTGAACAACAGAAAGAACGACTTACTCTACTATAACGGTAGAAGGGGGACTGAGGCAGAACACGCTCATGCTCAAACATGCAGCATACTGTGCGTTAAAAATTACACAATGGATGATGAAATCATAGGCTATGTAACAATATATATATATATATATATATATATATATATATATATATATATATATTTTATATATATATATATATATATATATATATATATATATATATATATATATATATATATATATATATATATATATATATATATATATATATATATATATATATATATATATATATATATATATATATATATAATATATATATATATATATATATATATATATATATATATATATTTTTTATGCGAGGAAGAAGGAACCAAAGGCCATGAGCCCGCAGTAACAGTTCCCTCCAAGAGAAAAACAAAATACAACAGAGAGCCAAATTCAAGATCCGATCATTTAGAGATGCCTGGACACACTGCGTTTGAAAGACTGGAGATCATAGGGAGGAGGAAATACAGACAGAGGGAGACAGTTCCAGAGGTGACCTGTTGCATGAATGAAAGACTGGGAGTAACGGTTAACTCTTGCATTAGAGAGTTGGACAGAAAAGGGATGAGAGTTTGCTGCCAGACGGGTGCTACGCGCCCGTCGTAGAGGTGGAGGAATGCAAGCAGACAGTTCAGAGGAGCAGTGACCATTAAAGTAGCGATAGAAAAGAGATAAAGATGCAACAGTGTGGCGAAGAGACAGAGGTTGAAGGGAGTCAGTAAGAGGAGGAGAGTTAATGAGACGAAAAGCCTTTGACTCCACCCTATTGAGAAGAGCTGTATGTGGGGAGCCTCCCCACACATGAGAGTTGTACTCCACACAGGGGCGGATAAAACCCCTGTATAGAGTCAACAATTGTGCAGGGGTAAAGAAAGAGCGGAGTCGGCTTAACACACCCAATCTCTTGGAAGCAGATTTTACAAGAGATGTAATATGATCTTTCCAAGATAAGTCCCGAGTAAATGAAACCCCAAGCATGTTCAAGGATGATGCTATATATATATATATATCGTATATATATTAAACAAACTCATCAACAAGAGACAGAGAGAAGGAAAGGGAAGAGAAACATGGATCAGATCAAAGAAACCATCAAAAAAGGAAAAGAGTCTGAATCAGGTCCGAAGCAAAATGGCACTAGGAAAGCAAATTTTATCACTGAGAGATAAAAACGGTGAAGTCATTAAATGCAGAGATGGGATGGTGAAGAATGCTGAAGAATTTTACAGAGAGCTGTATGCATCAAACACAATATTGTCATTAGCTAACTTTTCAGCTGACACAAGTGAAATACCTGAAGTAACACCAAACGAAGTAAACATTTTTTTTTTAGTATGAGACGAGGGAAAGCCCCAGAAGAAGGAATAGTAGCAAATTTACTGTCGGATGCCGGAGTACAAGCACAAAACAGGTACGCCCTCTTATTTATTCAGTGTATAAAGACGAAAAAAATTCCAAAAACATAGTGTAATGCAATAGTTATTTTGCTTTACAAAAAAAGTGACTCAAAAGATCATAGTAACTATCTATCCATTACCTAATCACCAGCTATTTACCAATTCTTCACTACAGTCCTTACGGACAGAATAACAACAAATTTGGAAGAAAACCAACCTCGAGGGCAGGCAGAATTCCGAAAAGAGCATTCGGCTACTGATCATCTACACACAATGAATCACCTAACTGAGAAAACTAAAGAAGATAATAAACCACTGTGCTGGTTTTATGTTTACGACAAGGCTTTCGACTCAGTGGAGCACATAGCAATTATAAATTCACTGTGAGAACTAGGAAAAAATTGTAAGACTGCGTGAAAACATATATAAAGAACTGTTATGTACAGTTAAATCACACAAAGACTAGGAAAAACTGAAAATGAGACGGGGGTGCTTCAGTGAGATACAGTTTCACCAAAATGATTTACATCATTCCTAGAACGTATTTTCAGAAAGCTAGACTGGGAAAACAAAGGAGTGAACATAGATGGAGAAACTCTAAACCATTTAAGATTTGCAGATTATATTGTCCTAATGTCAGAAAGGGCAGAGACATTGCAAGAAATGTTAAATGCCCTAAATAGAGAAAGTTTCATAGTAGGGCTAAAGACGAATGGGAGTAAAACTAATGTTTAATCCAAATACACCAAAAAGCATCATCAGAAATTTTTGAAGAAGTCGATGAGTACTATTACTTGGAGCACATACTAAAACTAACGAAAGATCATGACAGCGAAAAAAAAAAAAAGATGCATTACAATTGGATGGAGGGCCCTCGGTAAAGATAGACATCATGAAAAGCAGCTTGCTAGTATTTATGACACGAAAAATATATAACGAATTTATTGTCCCAGCTATGACGTACGGTTGCGAGACCTGGAAACTGACATTATCAATGAAAAATCAACTAACCCGTTCTCAAGGAGCAATAGAAAGGCCAGTGTTGGGAATATCTTTAGAAGGTGGGAAAAGATCAACTGCCTAGGTATATAGATAGAGATTTATGGATAGACTAAGAGAGCAAAACAAGAGATACAGAGATGGGAGTGATGGTAGTAAGCGGTGAATTGAGAGATATGTATCCATACTGCACCAGGTCCAGGAACAAATACATTATCAGTTGTTTAGCCACGCACATTGGGCTAAGTACCCAGTACGTTCAGATTTTCCTCTGTACGGATTAAAGTGTGGAGGTCCAAACTAGCACACAAAAACTCACTTTTGTTTCAACTTCTTGTCCCAGTAGTGGTGGCTGTCAGCTCAGCTAGGCTTCATTCACCCAAAGGCAGTTCATGGTAAGATATAGGAACCTACTTGGTTTTGCAAACACCATTAGTGGCCTCACTTAGGATTGGACGACAACGTGCGGCAGTTTGAAAGGAAATGTAGGGAAAAGTAAAGCAACACTCACTGAATGTGAAGGAGACTGTCTTTTGTGAAAAGAAAGACACTGGAAATGGTGGACAGTGCATATACCCAAGTGGAGCAGTAGAAAATTAAAAAAAAAAATGACATGTATGTAAGAAAATCCAATCTTACCGTTAGAATAAAACAAGCGATGGTGACGACCCAGCCCCACCCGCCGTCAGGAGCATGACAGTCCTTTGTCACTGGTTTCTCTGTGACCATAGTGGTGGACACATCCCTACTGGGAGTCACAGCTGTAGGTACAACCCCACTGGTGGCCACAGTGATGGACTTAACCCCACTGGTGGCCAAAGGAGTGGACATGACTCCACTGGTAGCTGCAGTAGTGGACACAACCCCACTGATGGCCACAGTGGTGGGTACAACTCCATTGGTGGCCAGAGTAGTGGACTCAACTCCACTGGTGGCCATATTAATGGACTGAACCCCATTGGTGGCCATAGTAGTGGACTCAACCTCACTGGTGGCCACAATGGTAGACGCAACCCCGCAGGTGGTCACAGCAGTGGGCACAACCCCAGTGGTGGGCATCATGACAGCCTTGGTCACCACATCATCTGCTACTGGTCGGATGCTGGGGACTGGCAACTGACCTCTGAGGACACCTCGCTCACAGCCACACCACTGGTGACATCATCCTTCACTACTGCTGATGACAAATTAATTTATTTTGTGAAAGTAAAGAAACAATATAATATTTTTGTTTTGTGAATACACAGACAAACAGAAATGTGAACAAGCAACATAACTAAAAGTTCTCCACTGTGACTAATGCTAATCAAAGTTGTATTGGCGTGCCCAGGTTTTTTCACAGAAGTTGCATGCTTAATTTCTTCACTTGCCAAAGTTTGTGCAGTCTCTGATCTAAAGCCAAGTGTTGTGGGACGTGGGTGTGAGTGGTCAAAATAACACCAGATGTCTCATACTGTATGTGAAGTTACCCACACCTTTTCTTGGTCAAGCCAGTGACGGACCTGCGGTTCGTACGTGTGGCTGTGTGACTCTCGATTCTTGTAGTAGGAGTTAATGATGAATACAGGGAGTTTATCTTGATTTATTACCTTCAGAGAAAATCTTAAGTTGAGCAGTGTGTGTATTACAGAGACTGAATACACTAAGTAAGTCTAGTTGGACCCCTCTTCTTGTTCACTCTCTCCACTACTTGTCGGTTCTATAGCCAGCCTCCTTCTGAGCTCTGCTTCCTAAATTCTGGTGTAGCAGGGGTCGTGTCACGTGTGTTACACCGTTGTTGGAATGTTCTAGAAACCTGTGTGTGAGTATGTGTGTATGTGTGTGTATGGTCACTAGGAATTGTTCGTATGCTATCTCGCTGACACACTACCTATATCATCCCCTGACTTTCTACTTCCTGTGTATTGTCAACATTTCCTCAGTTATACTTGCAAGATCATTTCCCGTTCCCAGGCTTGCCTGGTGCTCTGTCTATCTATCTATTTATCTATCTATCTATTATGATTTGTAATTATAATATGGAGTCCTGACACTGCTCGGCCACGAACTGGAGGTCCTCCGACAGCAATCATCATTGACATATGCTAATCTATTAGTACATAATATTGATTATAATACTGTATACATATAATATTCATATTAATATTGTACTGATCCAGTAATATTACAGTTTAAACAAGTTGTATACATATTTGAATAAATGCAATGGTTGTTGTATGACATTTTGTAAGATGTGTATGTATAACAGACATACGCATATAATTGTGCAATGGTAATACTGCTAGGTTATACATTACATATTGAGTTATCCGTTCAGTAATGTCTAATATTTCACCTAACTTGTATGATGATTCTGGTAATACAGAATTGTGGTAAAATTGTATGACTTTACATAATATTGTAGTAACATTGTGGTAATACATAATTGTAATGTTGTGAATTGTTACATAATATTGTGGTAATGCATAATTGTGTTGGCCTTATAATTGTAGTTACATTTTGTTAATACAATTGTTACATAATTGTGTTGGCCTTACATAATTGTAATAATTGCAGTCCTGACACTGAATCCGGTCATGCTGCGGTCGATGATAGTGATGATATGTCATGCCACTAGCTTGTGGTGACAACAATTTGCTTTTTTGTTTGTAGTTTATGTGGTATTTTGGTATTTGTAGTAACACTTACACTTATTTTCATTTGTTTGTTATGTGATCTTACTGTTTTTTTTCTTTCTTTCGTTTCTTTCTTTTTTTTTTGTATGTATTGATTTTCTATAGTTTGTTTTTCTTCGTTTGTCTACTTTTTTTTCGGTGTTGCTCGAGGTTGCATAATTGCTGGTTAATTCCCTTGGGACCCTTTTTTAAGGTTCAGTTTATATTGCACAGATATTACTGAAAATGATATTATATAGCCCCATATTTTGTTATTTTATATAAAAAGTATATATACACTATATACAGTATTAACTATATACACTGACTTGTTATTCACTTGTACCTATCGTGGGCAATATATGTGTCAGCACTGTGTGGAAATCTTTGTTTTCACGACTGTGTGGAAGATGTTCATTCTTGCTAACGTCATTTGTGTTGGCCATTTTTTTTTTTTTTTCTTGTAACTTAATTTATCTGTTTCCACCAGGTAGCTTTAATTAATAAATGTTTAATACAGTTCTTTTAATGGCTCACTGAGTAACTGTGATGGTATATTTTCTTTATTACTTTGTAGATGTAATGATGTACAGCTGTATGCATGAAACATGTATTTTATGTAGGTATAAATGGTAACACTCGTTGGTAGTATATAAATGCTATAATAAATGAATGAATATATACAGTATAGAATATTTATTGTTGGTGCAAGTATTTAATGATTGAATTAAGAAGATAACTGAAGTAGGTATAAGTATTTAAGTTGTAACTATACAGCAGGTCTTATATGTTTGTGCAAAATGTGTTGTCTATCACTGTGTATCGTATAAATGAAGTAACTATGTAGCACTAATTTTTACCGTGGTGGGAATGGTGTGAGTGGTGTTGCACGTGGTGATAGCGTTGTTCTTCACGGGTTGATTGACGTGTTGTGGGGTGTCAGACACACGTTGATAGGCGTGGCGTCCTGTCAGCAAACACGTATGGTAACGTCGACTTCCCACACTGGTAGCTGTGGTGAGTAAATGAGTAGCAATGAATAACTTCAGTGAAGATAAGTGAGTAAGATGAGTTGTGAATATGGGCTTGGTATTTGCTTCGTCGTCTTGACCTCGCACTCCTGCGTCAGCGGTGGAGGTTGGGTGGATGTAGCAGAGAGAGGAGGGTGAGGTCTGGTGGTTGTGAGTTGTGAGTCATGTCTCATTCTTCGTTTTTTTTTTTTTTCTTTCTCGATGTATTCTCGGTCCTTTCCTCTTGTGATTTACTCGTTGTGGGATGAAGACTGCCGCTACTTGTAGGTGCGTGTAGAAGATTATACAGACGACTCGTAGAGTTGTTACTTGTAGTTGATTGTAGATGGTTGTAGTTCGTTGGTTCGTTGTAGAAATTGCAAGACTGTTTGTATCAGTACATTGTTAAACTACTGGCAAGACGTCGTGTGATCACTTCTAAATCAGCGTGATGATCGTGGAGATGGAGGGGGGGTTGGAGAGAATACTGTCAGGAGCTGGTTGTGAGTTGTTGGTTGTAAGAGGTATTTTTTGTTTTCAATCTTGATATTTTGTAGGAATTCACTGTAGATTCGTAGACGAGGTTCATCCCACCACTGCCACCAAATTTGACTCTCGATTCTTGTAGTAGGAGTTAATGATGAATACAGGGAGTTTATCTTGATTTATTACCTTCAGAGAAAATCTTAAGTTGAGCAGTGTATGTATTACAGAGACTGAATACACTAAGTCTAGTTGGACCCCTCTTCTTGTTCACTCTCTCCACTACCTGTCGGTTCTATAGCTAGCCTCCTTCTGAGCTCTGCTTCCTAAATTCTGGTGTAGCAGGGGTCGTGTCACGTGTGTTACACTGTTGTTGGAATGTTCTAGAAACCTGTGTGTGAGTATGTGTGTGTATGGTCACTAGGCATTGTTCGTATGCTATCTCGGTGACACACTACCCATATCATCCCCTGACTTGCTACTTCCTGTGTATTGTCAACATTTCCTCAGTTACACTTGCAAGATCATTTCCCGTTCCCAGGCTTGCCTGGTGCTCTGTCTATCTATCTATTTATCTATCTATCTATTATGATTTGTAATTATAATATGGAGTCCTGACAGCTGGACTGGATTTTAAGCATTTTATTTCCTATTTACAGTATGATTGGTCACAGCGACGGTTATGCTTCTGCCATTGTGGTTATTCAGGAATGGACCAATTAATTTACGGTTAACATCTAAGAGTTGAAGATTAAATTAACTTTACTGGTTAAGCGTTAAGAGATAGGATACTTTAACCCATCCATCCATCCATCCAATCATCCATCATCCTATCCTGTGTTGCCCCATGAGGAGCGTAGGAGCCCAGGACTAGGCAAGTTGGTCCTGACATTTAAAATGAATGACCAGCCTCGCTCATCCCTGAGTGTCATTACGTGAGCAATAAACCCCAGCCACCCCATCTAACTAATATATATTTCATGGGAATGTTAACCACTGCAGCATTTGGGTATCAGCTGCTAATGTTTTTTTTTTTTTTTTTTTCTGCACAGTTCACATTTGTCACAGTCTCGGCTGCTGTGTGACGCGATGACTGATTAATAATTATGGCCGTCACAAGTTTTTTGTTCTTCCCCACTCTCGTGCTCCAGTGATTACACAATGAGACATATATCAAGTATGTAAAGATTTATATAACGATAATATGGAAACCAGACGTGTATCCATATACTACAATGATAGTGAATGAACTGAAACGTAATACGTATGTGTGGTTCTGTTAAAGAAGCACTGTTTGATCTGAGTGACTATTACATATAGGCTAAGTGACCGTGTGTAACTGCGGACTTTTGTGTCGACGTATACTAACAACATACTAAAAAATAAATAGATAATTATTTTTATTATATTCATCTGTACAGTGTTCCCTGGCTCATCTGGACATAAACCCCCTAGACTGCGAAAACAAACCCCCTGGACTGCACGAAAACATAAACCCCGTGGACTGCACGTAAACATGAAACCCATGGCCTGTAGGACCCTGGCACACTATCCGTTGTTATGTTGAAGGTTTGTGTGTGTTGCGAATGTGAGGTGCATGATATTAATAATGTTGTGAGGAGTTGCACAGTGGAAAGTTTATGAGGCATATTTTGTTGTTACTGATGCAGAAGGGATAATGACCACATTGTACATAGCTGGATGTATTCGTCTCTCAGGAAAGGACAGTTTCTGTGGGATGAATCCTCTGTGAGGTATGTGAAAAAAGCTGTTTGGAAGTTTTGGATGGCTCTGTGTGTGTGTGTGTGTGTGTGTGTGTGTGTGTGTGTGTGTGTGTGTGTGTGTGTGTGTGTGTGTGTGTGTGCGGCAGAGGTAAACTTGGGACAGCAATATTCTGCAGCCAGTGTCTTAAATACTGAGGATAGATGTGATCACTTCTGCTTCATATCCTAGTTGTACAGAGCAATTACTCAGTGGCTCTCTGCACTTTGTATTGAATATATAGCTCCATGAAATTTATGTGGTGTGAGGTGAAAGTTCACTGCAGATTAAAGAGTACAGTCTTAGGTATGAGATCAGGTTGTCCGTGCTACATGCACAAAGCACTGTGTCCACCAATGGCATTCTCTACACAATAATTCCTTGACACAAATGTAACCACCAAACAAAATGTTATACGAACTCTCTGGGCGTGTGTGCCTCAGAGATGGTTGCCTCTCACAAAGAACAAATAGACTGTAGGAGACGGGGCAGCGAGCTGAGACGTCAAGAAGAGTAAGCACTTGTTGCCTTGCGCAGGTGGCCGGAGCTTTTTGACGTCACAGGATAAGGCAGTCATTCAGCCATCCACGTTTAGTTTAGTTTGTTGTTTAATCTTACGTTACAGGAAAAAAACTCTCTCACCCAACTACCTTTTATATGTATAAGAGATGGTTTCCGTCACATCACAAGACAGATATCATCCTCCTTCAGTATGTTTACTGGCTTGTTTCTGTTGCGGTGTATTGGTAAACAAGGAAAGCCTATAATGTTTTTTCCTCTTTGCACCATAATATCCCGCATCTTGATATATCTGCACCATGATGTTACGTATTCTGTACATCGTCTCGGTATTTACTTTCTTCAGTTGGGCTATGACACTTGAGACTAAAATATACCAGTGTGTTCCTAAATATTCTGTGACATTTATCCACATTCCTGAAAAAGAAAAATAACAGGCGGTTCTGCAAGTTTATCATAAAAGTCCCTCGAGGGGAAAGGCTTGCGAGGCGCGCTTCCCTGAGGGGATAGAGTAAAGGCTCTCTCTGTTTTTATCAGTCTGAGGAGTGACAATCCATCCTCTAACCTGGAGCTTTCCCTTCCTCTAGCCCCATTATGGATTAGTACATTGACTTCTAAACCCCTACAAAGGTATTACAATAGTATATATTAGACCTATATCACTAAAATTTTGAAGCGAAATAAACATGAAACCTGTGAGGTATGGAAACATGTACAGAACAACCCAGCCAGTATCGTGTCAACCTAGAGTAAAAATAAGCAATCTTGTACACCATTCTGATACAGAAATTTTTGTGTAATCAGGAATATCGCTGATAAATTCTTATCCTGAGTAGTATCACTCTAAAGAATAGAGGTTAGAGTGGTCAAAGGGCAACTGAATTATTTCTCTGAAATACATGTATGAAAATTATTGTTCTCATTTAAGTATAATAATTTCACCTTAGTAATTAGCTTAGAAATACCTGATAGTTCAGCATTGTAGGGAAGAGTGAGGAGGCTGGTGTGGATGGTATGTGTAGGGTAGGATGAGAAGGCTGGTGTGGATGGTATGTAGGGTAGAGTGAGGAGGATGGTGTGGATGGTATGTGTAGGGTAGGGTGAGGAGGCTGGTGTGCATGGTATGTGTAGGGTAGGATGAGGAGGCTGGTGTGCATGGTATGTGTAGGGTAGGGTGAGGAGGCTGGTGTGGATTGTATGTGTAGGGTAGGATGAGGAGGCTGGTGTGGATGATATGTGTAGGGTAGGATGAGGAGGCTGGTGTGGATGATATGTGTAGGGTAGGGTGAGGAGGCTGGTGTGGATGGTATGTGTAGGGTAGGATGAGGAGACTGGTGTGGATGGCATGTGTAGAGTAGGGTGAGGAGGCTGGTGTGGACGGCATGTGTAGGGTAGGGTGAGGAGGCTGGTGTGGATGGCATGTGTAGAGTAGGGTGAGGAGGCTGGTGTGGATGGCATGTGTAGGGTAGGATGAGCAGGCTGGTGTGGATGGCATGTGTAGGATAGAGTGAGGAGGCTGGTGTGGATGGTGTGTGTAGGGTAGATTGAGGAGGCTGGTGTGGATGGTATGTGTAGGGTTGAGTGAGGAGGCTGGTGTGGATAGTATGTGTAGGGTAGGGTGAGGAGGCTGGTGTGGATGGCATGTGTAGGGTAGGGTGAGGAGGCTGGTGTGGATGGTATGTGTAGGGTAGGGTGAGCAGGCTGGTGTGGATGGTTTATGTAGGGTAGGGTGAGCAGGCTGGTGTGGATGGTTTATATAGGGTAGGATGAGGAGGCTGGTGTGGATGGCATGTGTAGAGTAGGGTGAGGAGGCTGGTGTGGACGGCATGTGTAGGGTAGGGTGAGAAGGCTGGTGTGGATGGCATGTGTAGAGTAGGGTGAGGAGGCTGGTGTGGATGGCATGTGTAGGGTAGGATGAGCAGGCTGGTGTGGATGGCATGTGTAGGATAGAGTGAGGAGGTTGGTGTGGATGGTATGTGTAGTGTAGATTGAGGAGGCTGGTGTGGATGGTATGTGTAGGGTTGAGTGAGGAGGCTGGTGTGGATAGTATGTGTAGGGTAGGGTGAGGAGGCTGGTGTGGATGGCATGTGTAGGGTAGGGTGAGGAGGCTGGTGTGGATGGTATGTGTAGGGTAGGGTGAGCAGGCTGGTGTGGATGGTTTATGTAGGGTAGGGTGAGCAGGCTGGTGTGGATGGTTTATATAGGG
Source organism: Coenobita brevimanus (assembly GCF_032717465.1). Lineage (NCBI taxonomy): Eukaryota > Metazoa > Arthropoda > Malacostraca > Decapoda > Coenobitidae > Coenobita > Coenobita brevimanus. Next base: position 31,706,042 of record NC_137057.1, read on the forward strand.
TAGGATGAGGAGGCTGGTGTGGATGGTATGTGTAGGGTAGGGTGAGGAGGCTGGTGTGGATGGTATGCGTAGGGTAGGGTGAGGAGGCTGGTGTGGATGGTATGTGTAGGGTAGGGTGAGGAGGTTGGTGTGGATGGTGTGTAGGGTAGGGTGAGGAGGCTGGTGTGGATAGTATGTGTAGGGTAGGGTATGATAGGGTTTGATAGGCTGAAGCGGGCTAATGGCGGGGGTTACATAGATCTGTTTGTGGTAAAAATGGCATGAGAAAAAGTACCAGAGTATTATGTGGTTGGAGGGAGTGGCGTGGAATACTGGCGGGTGGTTGTAGTGATATGAGGTAACACTGACGGCTGAGGTGGGGTTAAGTACGACAGGGTTGGATGGGGCGAAGTGGGACAATGGTACTGTTACTGTAGTTAGAGTGATACTGGGTAATATTGAAGGGTGAGGTAGGGTCCCTGAATATGAAAGGGCTGGATGGCTAAACAGAGGCGAATGGGTTACTGGCGAGGTAAAAAGCAGTCACACAACCGTGGGCTGCAGAATATTGGTGAGTAGAAGCTAGTGAGAATTAGGTGAGGTTGTCAGTGTACAAGATAAGAGAATTTCACATGCCCTGAGAGTCAGTTAAAAATGCCAATTAGTTTCTGCTCAATATCCAGCAATAATTAATGTTAATCCATGGTCGTGCAGATTATTATAGCGGTAATTCTTATAGTAAGCAAGAATTCAAGTAAATATCAACCTACCTATCCATCTATTGCCAGACGCCTTAATCCCGTAAGATGTGGCCACAAACAAATCGACTCCATGGTGCCCTGTCCCCTGCCATTTCGCTGACCTTCCCTAAACTCACCCCCTCCCTCTCCACTCCATCCCTCCATCTCATCCTTAGCCTCCCCTCTCCTCTCCTGCCCTCTACCTCACTCACATACACTCTTCTCGTTAGTTTCTCGCTCTGCATCCTCTCCAAATAGCCAAACCACCTGTATGTATTTCTCCTTACGCTTTCAGTCGCATCCATATCCAAACCACAATGTTCTTTCACTTCATCACTTGACAGTCTGTCCCTCCATGTGGCTCCACGTAGTCCTCTCAGATAACTCATCTCCACTGCTCTCTCTCTTAACTTGTGTCTTTCCAACAAGGTCTAAGCTTCGCTTCCATGCGTAAGAGATGGTATCACAATACTATCATGCAGAGACTTTTCACTTCCGTGCTCACTTCCATATTTCTTATCACTGCTTTCAAATAACCAGCAGCCTTTCTTCTCAGTTGTACCCTTTCAAGCACTTCATCCTCCAACCTTCCGCCCTGACTTATCACACAACCCAAGTACTTAAATGTACTCACATTTCCATTTCCTCATCATCCAACCTCACTGTTCAGTGACCTCATTTCTCTCGAAGACAATAACTTTATTCTTCCCTTCATTCAACTTTAGATTCCGTTTCTTATATACTCTCCCAATCTTATTCACTTGCAGCTCCCCTTCGTCTTCACTTAACAATACTGTATCACCTGCGAATAACAGAACAGGAAGTTCCAAACGCTGCCCTTTCTCATTAGGGCCGCTCCAACATCTTCTGCCCTTCCTCGTATCTCTTTTATCACCCCATCCATATACAGACTGAACAACCATGGAGACATTACACATCCCTGTGTCATTACAACATTCAGATAGAAAAATTCACTCAGTTCACCATTCACACACAATGCAACAATGGTACCCTCATACATACTCTTCACAGTATTCAACAGCTTCCCATTTTCTCCATATTCTTAATACCTTCCACAATCCTTGTCTATCCACTCTGTCATATGCTTTCTCCAAATCCATGAAGTCCGCATTCAACTTCTTTCCCATCTTTGGAAACTTTTCCATTAAAGACCTAAGAATGAATATCTGATCTACACAACCTTTTCCATTCCTAAACCTCTCTTGTTCTTCAACTAATTCCTCTGTTATTTCTTTAACTCTGTCAATAAGTATACTACCATATACTTTTCCTGTTACACTAAGAAAACAAATGCCCACACATTTCTTTTTCCCATTTTCCTTTGTACAGGGAAATAATTATACTTGACTTCCAATCCTCCGGGACTCTACCTTTCTCCCATGCCAATCTCCATCTCTTCCATATCCATTCTACTACTATCTCTCCCCAGTACTTCTGCATTTTACCACACACTCCATTAATTCCTGGGACTTTCCCCATTTTCACTTTCTTCAACGCTTCCACAACTTCCATCCTACTGATCTCTTTCTTCCCTTCTCCCCTCTCCCCTTCTCCCAGTTATTCCCCAGCCAATTAAACTCGCATTACAGCGTATAATACTGAAACTAGCATAGATATGATATTTAATATTTTACCAAAGTATTCGCTCATTAAAACAATTGCCAACTGGATGGCATATCATGGACTCCTAATGCAAATACATCCACAATATAGCTGGATTAAAGGGTATATGTCAGAGATACGAGTCAATGTACTGCTCAAGCTGCTACAAGAACAATACTAGACACTTCCACATCTCATCCGTCCCCTTCACAGTCCTGTAAAAGGGACGGATGAGATGTGGAAGTGTCTAGTATTGTTCTTGTAGCAGCTTGCACAGTACATTGACTCGTATCTCCGACATATACCCTTTAATTCAGCTATATTGTGGATGTATTTGCATTAGGATTCCATGATATGCCATCCAGTTGGCAATTGTTTTAATGAGCGAATACTTTGGTATAATATTAAATATCATATCTATGCTAGTTCCAGTATTACATGCTGTTCATACTGTTCAATGTTTATACAGTCAACCATCAAACAGCAAGACGTGGGGCCAATCTTCCTCGGGGATAAACAACCACTGAGGACGATTAGTGAGTGAAGTTGTTATGATTTACTCACTCCCCGTGTGTGTGTGTGTGTGTGTGTGTGTGTGTGTGTGTGTGTGTGTGTGTGTGTGTTTATGCGTGCTTTGTTTCTCTTAGGGCGAAGCCCCACAGGTGCTCTCGAACATATGTTGGCAACACAGCTGGGAACATGTTCGGGATCATGTTTGCAGCAGTGTTTGGACAGATGTATGCAAACATGTTTCAGTGCAGCTTCGAACACTTGCAGGAGAGGTGATGGGATAAGAGTATCCATGCCAGGCAGCTGAGACTTCATGATAATGTTGCCAACATGATCTGGACGCTGCTGTTCCCAAAATATTTGTAGCGTGCTCGTTACTGTGTTGCTTACATGTTGCCAGCACTTGCTTGAGCACACCTGTGGGAGCGCCCATACTCTCTCTCTCTCTCTCTCTCTCTCTCTCTCTTTGTGTGTGTGTGTGTGTGTGTGTGTGTGTGTGTGTGTGTGTGTCAGTCAGTTGGTTGGGTAGGTGTAGTTGATAAGGTTGAGTTGGTGGGTGTGGTAGTTCGGTACATCGCCAGGGTGGGTGGACAGTGATGATGGTGGAGAGGGGTAGGGGGACAGTTGTTGGGTGTGGTGTGTGGAGTGGTTTTGGGTGGGTTATACGGGCAATTGGGTTAGTGAGTGGATGCTTTTGGTGGGCTGGGTGGGTAGGTGGCCGGATATGTGGGTGGTGGGGGAGGGTCGGTAAGTTAGGTTTGGATAAGATGAGTTTGATGGATGTCGGGTTCAAATGGGTGAATGGGGTGGCGGAGTGAATGGGGTTGGGTAAGAAGGGTGGATGGGCTGGTGGGTCGGTGGGAAGAGTGGGTGGACAGGATGGGTGGATGGGCAGGGTGTGGTGAATGGGGAATGCTCAGGGAGAGGTGGGAGGGTTGTGTGGATGGATGAGATGGATGACATTGTTGGGCGACAAGGATGGGTGGAATTTGTGAGTGGTGAGGGTGGGTGGTAGGAGTCGGTGGGCAAGATAGGTTGTCGGGATGTGTGGGCAAAGTGAGTCACCGGGGTGAATGGGCACCGTTGGTCGCCAGGGTGGCTGAGACGATTGAGTGGTCGGTATGATCTAAGTGGGTGGTTGGGTTGGGTGGCTGGATGGGTTCAGGGTGGAGAAGTGAATGAGTAAATGAATTGAGTGGCATTATTGGATGAACTTCGTGTGAGGCATTCGTGGGTTAGCCTAGCAGGGTGGATAGAAGAGATCGATGGGGTGGGTAGTTGGCAGAGGTGAGGTCGGTGGGTTGTGTTGGATGGGTTGAGTGGGTAGGTGGATAAGTAGGTGAGTGTATATGTGGCTGTCTACATGACACGGCAAGAGGGGGACTTATCTGGCCATATAACTTTAACTGTTACTCGTACTTGGATTTTAGTCTATCGCTTAGAACACGTTGGATAACTATTTGGAAACCAGACTCTACACATTAAGGTCATCGTATTGAAATCTGCTAAAACTTCGATATAATCACTTCTCATGGAACTGAAGATGGATCTTTGCACTTGATAATACACCTAAAATTAAGATAAATGAAAGTAACATTACATCCGGCAAGACGTGAGAGTGTGTGAAGCATCATATCTCCGATCCATCCGCCTAACAAATCAGTGTTTTGGTGGGGGTAAGGAGGGGGACTTGGGGGGGAGGGGGTAGACGTGTGCGATTAACCAGACCTCTGGTGGCAGATTATCGTGTATCACGAATTTCTGTCCGGAGATGTACAATAATCCAGTTTCTTTGATGCGGTTTTAGAAAGTGATCTATCATGAGAGGTTCAGCTGAGGGCATTGTTAAATGAAACTCCGAGAATTTCAGTACTTCAAGGGATAGGAATATTAGTAGCACTGAAGGTAATATAGGAATCAAGCAATATCTCTCTATAAGTAAACTGTATATATTTGGTTTTCAGTGCATTAAATGAGACAATGGTATTTTGTCCCCATTCAGTGATCTTAAATAAGTCTTCAATTATGAAGAGTGCTTTACTGAGTTGTGAGTTAGAGATATTAAAATCTGTGAATGGGTATTTAAACATGAATGAACTGTTTAAGTGTTGGGTCATCTCATATGAATAGATGGGATTATGGGTGACAGATAAGAGATCATTAATATGAACTGGGAATGGTGTGGGCGCCAAGACTGACCACTGTGGCACGCCGGCATTAGAAGAGTGAAAATTGGAATATACATCATCTACTTATCTTTCTGTTGCTGAGATACGTGGAAATCAGAGGAATAAAAGATGATAGCCCATATAACTTTAACTGTGGGAGTTTGGACAGCAGGGGTCGGTGCCACACTCTGTCAAAAGCTTTAGAAATATCAAAGGCTATTGTACAGTATTAGCTTCTCCATGTTGGTCAATTGACTGATGGATGGTGCGAGTCAGGAGATTAAGTATATCAACAGTGGATCTTTTATGGTGAAAACCATATTGTCTATCACTAATTTAATTGTTGGATTGATGATTGATGATGTTTTACTATATGCTTATCAACTGCAATATCAAAATCATTACCAGGAGAAGATGTGATAGCTTTAGGTTTGCATACGTTTCGGTAAACTTTACTTATGCTGGAGTACACACTACATATACTGGGGAAACCTTGAAATATAATTAAGAAAATTTACCTGTCCTGAAGTAAACTTCATACAGCATTTCCTGAGGAATCCTTTTTATATTATAGGGTAAATTTACATATGCTGGAGTAAACATTACATATCGTACGTTGTCATAAACTTTACATATACTGGGGTAAACTATAGATGTAAACTGAAAATCTTTATATTTCCTTGGTTAAGGCTATCTTTGTGTAAATTTACATAGCCCTCAGTAAATTTTTAAAAGTTGGAGTAAACTTTTGACATATTAGGGTAAAATTTTCATATGCTGCTGTATGCTTTACATACCGATATACTCATACTGTGTTAAACTTTAAATATCCTGAGTTAAACTTTATATATTCTTAGGTATTCTTTCTATATACAGGGATCAACTTTACATCTGTGAGGCTGTACATTACATATACGAGGGTGAATTTTACATTTACTGGAATATGCTTTACCTATTCTTCAGTAAACTATAAATCCTGGGTATATTTCAAATGTTTTGGGGTAATCTTCAGTTATGTTGGGATAAAATTTACAATGCTAGGAAATACTTTACTTATACTATGGTGATCTTTAAATATACGGGTAAGTTTTACACATTGTGGTGAAATATTTACAAACACTGTTTATATTCTCTCGCTGGCTAACTCGCCAACCCAACTGCACACTTGCACGCTCAATCTGTTAATTATCTACCCTCTCACCTGCTAACACACCCACAGACCCACTAACTCAATCACTTGCTCACATCCTCACTCACTCAGGCACCCTCTCACCCACCCATGATCACTTAGTCATTCACTTTGTCACCCACCCACTCACTAATCCGCTCACTCACTAGCTTCCACCCACACCCACTCACTAGCCTCCACATCCTCCCACTCACTAATCCACACACCCATTTACTAGTCTCCACCCACACTCACACACTACCCTCCACACTCTCTTACTCATTATTCCACACAGCCATCCTTGTAATCTTAGTCAATCACCTATTCACTCCCTCCCTTATTCACCTATACTCACGCCTACTTAGCCCTCACTCACCCACCGATTCACTCACCCACCCTCTCACCCATCCACCCACCCACCCTCTCACCCATCCACCCACCCACCCTCCAACTCCCCCACCCACTTATTGACTTGCTAATCAACCCGCCCACCTAGCGACCCTCCAACACACCCTCTCTCTCTCTCTCTCTCTCTCTCTCTCTCTCTCTCACACACACACACACACACACACACACACACACACACACACACACATTTCCTCACTCAGTTACGCACTCACCCTCACATAGTTACTCCGTCTCACGCCAAATCACCATTTCATTCACACCTACTCACTACTTCACCCACCCATCAATCCAGTAGCTTCCTCCCACCCAACCACTCGTTCTCTCACCCACCCACTGACTGATCCTTTCACTCCCTTACTCACTCACGCATTCCTTTACACATCCATCTACTCACTCACCCACGCAACCACTCATCCACCCACTCACTCATCCACTCATCCACATACCTACTCATCCACCTACCCACTCAGTTACTCACCCACGCTCTGCCACATAACTATCAACTCCTGATTTTTTGCTGTTTTTCTTCTTTCTCTTATTCACACACACACACACACACACACACACACACACACACACACACACACACACACACACACACACACACCTCCCCCTCATACACTCTTTCCCGGTCACTCTCACACTGCTTCCCTCCTATTCATTTGCTCCACTGCAAGCTCACACTACTCATATGCAGTGTCATGCTATAAATCAGGTATTTATGTTCAGTCGTTATCACCTCACATTCTCATATTTTACCTCTGTCCTTCACAATTCCCATTCACTCGCGTACTGTCACCCACGTTAGCACATTTAACATTTCTTTATATGGGGTTCTATGCTCGCACTCATTTATTCGTTTTTATTCGTTATTACCTAGCACTCTTTCACACAATCCCCATCCCTCACAACACTCTAATCCTTTCACTCACACTCGGTCATTTTTCTTTCTCACATACTTTCATTTAGTCGCACACTTTCATTGACTCGCTCCCACATTCCGTCATTAATTTTCCTACACTAATGTATTCCTCTTAGTGCAATCACTTAGTCATCCACTGTCTCTTTCAAATCCTCACTCACTCACTGACTCTCCTTCAGTGCTGTTGCTTTGTTTCAAAGTGCACTCATTGTCACTCACTGATTCTAATACTCCGGTATTTACTCTCACTTATTTTTTCATACTAAACATTACGTGTTGGCTCTGATTTACCTTCAAGCTTAATCTCAAATTAGGTCATGCATTCATCGACACACACGAACATAATTCATTTCGCTCTCGAACTCTTACACACCTACGCTCGTATGGTCTCTCCTTTCGTTAGTCTCTCAAATGTAATCAATTTATTCTTCAGTCACTCATACAGTATACTTCTATTTTATCCTGGGTTTTGTATGCTCTTTAACCAGAGTTCTGATCATGTGTATTGTTCCTTTACTTTAATAAAACTTCACGGAACCTATGAATGATATGGAGTGTATCTCAGTTACTCTCCTGACCAGCAAAAAATCTGGATAAGATTCGTGGCATTCTTTCCTTCAGTCCCATAAACTCCAGGAAAGTTACACAATTATGACACCTTTGTTATCGTGAAGGATTTTCGTAGTTGGGTTGTTTGTTTGAGTACCTAGGTGAGGTACCTGTGGTAGCCTCGATGATGCCGTTGCCTTGGATACCAGTATAGTGGGCCAATAACCCATTCATGTGCAAGGATAAGGAAGTGAGTGAGTGAGAGAAAGTGAGGCGGAAGTAGTCAGAATATTCGCTGCCGCAGACTGGTAGTGGTGGAGCTTGTATGTTGTAGTGAGAGAAAATCTTAGAAAAGTGAGTGAGGAGCAGTGAATGTATGTGTGCTTGTGACAGAGAATCAGTGAGTGAGGTAGTGATAGAAGCTGAATCGATTTTTATCCATCATAATATTCGGACTTGCACAAATACTTAACAACATGTGACTCTGATCTATCGTCCTCATGGTTAGAATTAAGAAAAAAAAAAAGAAAGAAAAGAAAGTAGGTTTTGGGACGATACTCTCTGAGGCATGTGATGAACCTGAACCTTATGTGGCCTTTGTCATTGCTCTATAATGTGGGGCTCTGGTTGATCGAGTCCACTCCTGAAATGACCATCAAACACTAGTGGCTTTTCTATAATTTTGTCTTCTGAACAGGATCGTGAGACATTTTTCTTATAATAGTTCTACCATATTTCCCCAGAGCATGCCAAAAGGACTATAGAACCATGCAAAATATTGATGAATTCCGATGATTTTCAGGTAAGGGAGCATCTCTAAGACATCTCTGTCCTTCTGTCTCTCACTAACGATTTTCGGACACGAAGTGTTTCACTCCCATAGATTTTAGCGATTTTACGAAAGCCACATACCACAGCACGTCATACCAAGCTATGCCACTTCTCACACTAAAACAAACAAAATCACACTCCCACATCACCCCTCACCCAGGGTATTCACCGACCAGAGGCTGCCATCTACTTTGTATTTGTTGAGGGGTCGTAAGAGCTGGCTGGCACGGCCAAGGGAGGGTAAGAAGGCAAATGAGTTGTTAGTAGAGTAACATTTGGCATTCCTAAATATACATACTGTTAAGATTTTATTCTAATTTGTCCACATGTAAACATTAATCTAAAAACGTATTCGGACAGATGAATGACATTCTGCATATCTCCGCACTTTTTAGCGGAGGTGGGGAGGGGGGGGGGTGAGCAGTAAAAATTATACCACACTTTACTTCCTGCTCAGAGATTATGATTTTGACACTGACACAAAAACTGGAGATTGTATCTGGAATATGCAAGATCATGAGTTTTAACGAAAGGATTATGTAGCACTGACTGGCAAGACACACAGAAAACAATTAAAATATTTGCAATTTGGCATTAAAATACCATGTGGATTTCGTATCGCTGTAGGTATCTGGAACTTGAACTTGAAAGAACTAATTTTGATATATATATATATATATATATATATATATATATATATATATATATGGCATAAAGGGAACTGTTGAAATGAGACACGTGGCGAAGTTTAGACACGTGAACGTGTAGTTCAAGAATACCTTCAGAAAAATAATGAATTATTAAATTTATACTAAAATACTAGAGTAACGATTGGGCGTGGAACACTGCTGAGCAATCGAATGTATGGTCTGTGCAGATGACCCATAGAAAACCTCTTTATAAATTAAAAGACTAGAACAAAAGGCAAAATCCCTAAATAATGGATGCTTAAAGGTGACAGGGAGGAAAGTAAAAGAAGTGCGAAGTGGATGAATAGTAAAAATAAAACAAAATTATTTGAGATGCCAAAAGAACGTCAGATGAATGATCAATGAGTGAACAGGAAATCAGGTGTGGCGAAGTAATATTTAGCGTGCTGTTGGTAAGGTTGGGCCTCCGATGTAATGTTAACAAAACTACGAAATATTCTAAAGGTTAGAGTGGATGAGTAGGGAGTGGCCCGCAGGAAGCCAACTGGATTTAGAAATATTTAGATTGTATGCAGGACTTTAGGTCAGGGTGATATCCCTAGCTGACACCTCCATAGAGGAGCAACATAATCTTTAAGAAGCCTCGCTCACTATTAAAATGTCTTTTGTTCAGAACCGGGAGACCGTAATACTCTTGACTCTTATTACTGTGACTTCTTCATTATATGTGCATTTTATTTATATTTAGGATATCAAGTATGATGTCACAGGAATAAAAATATAGCTAACAATGAAATATTATATTTTCACAAAAGAATGTAATTTCTTCTGTTTTAGAGAGATGGAAGGACGTATTCATAGACCATCAGAAAAGGTATACTGGTATACTGGCTGCCATGATTGCAGAAGACGGCATCCTCGTCGGGGTGAAGAAAACAAGAATGTTTCCGGCAGGTATTAATCGCGTGAAAGGAGTGGATGTAAGAACTGTGCAACGGTGGGATGATGAGGACTCTGTCGACGCCAATCCAAGGACAGGACGCCCCTTGACATAGCAGCTCAAAATAGCCAGCATATCGATGCCAACTAGTCAGAACGTCTATCTATCTATATACCTAGGCTGCTTCCCCCAAGGAAAGGGAGGTAGCCAAGACAGGACGACACACTCCCCAATTACTCATCCATTCAAACACATTCATTCGCATCTTAGCCCCAAGGGGAGAACGGACAGATCCTCACCGCACCACACCGAACAAGGGTCAACTGCGCAATGCAATCAGTGACATCCGCAGCAGGGCCCGACAGCAGAGCTGGTTTACCCCTGCCACATCATAACAGACCCATCCCCTTACCCGCACCTGACCTGACTAGCTGATCAGACCAAATGCGGGAGAATATCCCCTCAGGGCTGTGTCATCACTTATTCATTCACAATTTCTCTCCATTTATTTCTGTCACGCACAGCCACTCTTCCTTGCTCAAAAGACATCCCTCTCGCATCCAGTGCTCTCTTCACACTGTCCATCCATCCTATTCGTGGTCAACCTCTCAGCCTTACACCTCTCACATCAGACTTAGTTATCTTTTTCACCAATCGCTCATTATCCATTCTCTCCATATGCCCAAACCATCGCAACACCCTCTGCTCATCTCTACCAGCCATCTCCCGAACAACTCTAGTTCTCCTTCGCACTTCATCATTTCGCATTCGATCCATACGCGTCACTCCACACATACTCCTCAGACACCTCATCTCCATTACATTCAAACTTTTCCTCTCTGCTACACCCAAATTCCATGTTTCAGCCCCATATAACGCAGTCGGTACCACAACACCCTCATACAACCTTCTCTTTACATCCATTCTAAGCAAACGACATCTAAACACTTTTTTCGTTGCTCCCAGCACCTTTCCTACTTCATTTATTCTAAACTTCACTTCTGCATCTATTCTTGCATCCACAGCAACATGTGACCCTAGATATTTAAAACACTCTACCTCCTCAAGCAACTCGCTATTCAAAGCTATATTCATCCCCCTACCATCTACCAACCTCGTACACTTCATCACTTTACTCTTATTCTCATTTACTCTCAATTTCCTCCTTTCACACACCCTTCCAAACTCCTCTACCAACTGTCTCAATCTCTCCTCTGAATCACCCACCAGTACAGTATCATCTGCAAACAGCAGCTGCTTCAGATTCCACTCTCCACCATCAACATTCACCAGACTCAGACCTCCACCTAAAACTCTTGCATGCACCTCCCTTACAACACCATCCATGTAAATATTAAACAACCAAGGCGACATCACACATCCCTGTTACAGCCCCACTCTCACAGGAAACCAGTCACTCACAGCATTTCCCACTCTTACACACGCTGTACTATTTACATAAAAACTTTTCACCCCGTTTAGTAACCTACCATCAAGTCCATACAATCTTAAAACAGTCCTCAAAGCCTCCCTATCAATTCTATCATACGCTTTCTCTAAATCCATGAATGCCCAAAACACATCCTTGCCTTTCGCTAAATACTTTTCACACACTTGTCTCACAGCAAACACCTGATCCACGCATCCCCTCCCTCTCCTAAAGCCACACTGCTCTTCACCAATCACTCCCTCTGTACCCTCTCTAACTCTCATTATTAACACTCTTCCATAAACCTTACCTACAACAATCAACAGACTTATACCCCTAAAGGTAGTACATTCATACTTATCACCCTTGCCTTTATTCAACGGGACCACACAAGCACTTGCCCAGTCAACTGGCACCATACCTTTCACAAAGCACACATTCAACAATCTTACTAACCAGTCAACAATGGTCACTCCACCACTCTTCAGGCATTCAACAGCACACTCATCCACACCTGTAGCTTTCCCTGTTTTCATCTCCTTTACTGCCTTCTCCACTTCCTCTTTCGTGATCAAAGAATCATTCAACTCTCCCAACACATTTATTCCTTGCACCCTTCCGTCTGCCACAATCTCAGCCACCCTTTCCTCCTCTACATTTAACAATCTTTCAAAATACCCTGCCCATCTCTTCCTTACTGCATCCATCTCAATTAACATCCTTCCATCCTCTGCTTTTACTCGTTCTTCCTTCCCAGACTCTCCCTTTCGCACCCTTTTCACCTCCTTCCAAAACATTTTCTTATTCTGTTGAAAATTCTCTGTAAGCCGCCTACCCCACCTCTCATCTGCTGCCACTTTAGCATCACACACAGCCCTTCTCGCCCTATTCCTCTTTTCCTTATACCTTTCATATGACATCTCATCCTTCCTCTGCAGCCACACTTCATATGCACGTCTCTTCTCAGCCACAGCCATACTTACTTCCTCGCACCACCATTCACTTCCTTTTCTTACACCACCACCCACACGTCTCACACCACACACCTCTTCTGCATGCCCCACCACAGCACTCTTAAACAACTGCCATTCCTCCTCCACACTGCCATTTTCCTGATCTTTCAGTGCGTTCCACTCATCATTCAATTTCTCCTGATACTCTATCTTTTTCTCTCTTTTATCCAACTCACTCACTTTCAAAACCTCCCTGCCACATCTAACCCTCCTAGCTCTCACCCATCTCGTACCTACTCTTAACTTTCCCTCCACCAGGTAGTGGTCAGACATACCTCCACCCTTCCCTCTCAGAACTCTCACATTCAACAATCTTCCTATTACATTCCTAGACACAACCACATAGTCCATCAAAGCTCTATCAACAACCCTTCCACCCTCCTGTCTCACCCATGTATACTTATAAATATCTTTTTTCTCAAACAGCGTATTTCCAATCACCATCTCTCGCTCAACACACATCGCAATCATTCGTTCCCCATTTTCATTTCTTCCAGGCACACCATGCATACCAACTACGCCTTCAACTGCTATATTTCCCACTCTAGCATTCAGATCTCCCATCATTACCACATTCACATTTGCTCCAAAACTCTGCAGAGACTCATCAACATCATTCCAGAAAGACTCCCTCTCTTCTTCATCCCTTTCACTATCGATGCAGACTAGTCAGAACATGACAAAAAAAAAAAAAAAAAAAAAAACGATTTAGTTATTTTAAAGTGCTGAATTTACTTTAATGTGGCAGGAGTAGACTGTAGCATCAGTCAAGCAGGGCAGTACTCCCGAGGTGGATGGAAAGCTGATGACAGGGAGTGCTGGAGCTCCCGTTTCATCAGCCCTCAGGACTAGTTCCTGACCATCCCCCTTTGCTGAACTTTTTCAGTATCTCAGTACACAGAGAGTAGGCCAGCATGCTCTCCAGTACAAATTTCTCTATCTACACCAAACTACATGCACAGTACACACTACACTTCCTATTCTAAATTCAACAAAAATGGCGTCTTTTAATCAAGCCTCGGAGTCCCCAGGGGGGGGGGGAACATAAATGCCTCCTTTTGGCACCTTGCCAAAAATCTTTCTAACAACTTTACCTCATCATCCACCCTCCTCTTTTCTGCTCTGATGGTTCTGTAGCTATTTCTTCTACTGATAAAGCAGATCTCTTCGCACAGACTTTCTCCTCCAATTCCATCTTAAACGATTCCGGTGCTGTTCCTCCATCACTACCCACCTCTGACTTCCTCATGGCTGACATTAAAATTTCTTCAGTTGATGTATTTTCTGCCATTACTGGCCTCAGTACTAACAAGGCATATGGGCCTGATGGGGTCCCTCCTGTTGTTCTCAAAAACTGTGCTTCTGTGCTTACACCCTGCCTAGGCAAACTATTTCGCCTTTGTCTGTCAACTTGTACCTTTCCTTCTTGCTGGAAGTTTGCTCTCATTCAGCCAGTCCCAAAGAAGGGTGACCACTCCCAACCCACCAACTATCGTCCAATTGCTTTAACGTCCTGTATTTCAAAAGTTTTCGAGTCAATTCTTAATAAAAAAATTTTAAGGCATCTTTCCTATCACAACCTTCTTTCCGATCGTCAGTATGGGTTCCGTCAGGGACGCTCCACTGGCGATCTTCTCACCTACCTTTCAGACTCCTGGTCATCCTCCTTTCGGGACTTTGGCGAAAGCTTTGCCATTGCACTTGACATCTCAAAGGCTTTCGATCGAGTCTGGCATAAATCTTTAATTTCCAAACTGCCCTCCTACGGTTTCTATCCTTCTATCTGTGCCTTCATCGCTAGCTTCCTTTCTGGTCGTTCTATAGCCGCTGTCGTAGACGGCCATCGTTCTTCTCCTAGATCTATCAACAGTGGTGTTCCTCAGGGCTCTGTCCTATCACCAACTCTCTTCCTTTTATTCATCAATGATCTTCTAAGCTGTACATCTAACCCTATCCACTCATACGCTGATGACTCCACCCTTCACCTTTCCATTCGGTTCCCGCAACGCCCATCTCAACAGTTACTTCAAGAAATAAGGGATGAGGCTATGGCACACCTAATGTCTGACTTGGCTCATATCTCTGACTGGGGTAAAAATAATATGGTTGTCTTTAATGCATCTAAGACTCAGTTCTTACACCTATCAACCCGACAAAATCTTCCACAGGTATACCCACTAATGTTTAATAATATTCAGATTAATCTTGCATCATCCTTGAACATGCTTGGGGTTTCATTTACTCGGGACTTATCTTGGAAAGATCATATTACATCTCTTGTAAAATCTGCTTCCAAGAGATTGGGTGTGCTAAGCCGACTCCATTCCTTCTTTGCCCCTGCACAATTGTTGACTCTATACAGGGGTTTTATCCGCCCCTGTGTGGAGTACACTCTCATGTGTGGGGAGGCTCCCCACATACAGCTCTTCTCAATAGGGTGGAGTCAAAGGCTTTTCGTCTCATTAACTCTCCTCCTCTTACTGACTCCCTTCAACCTCTGTCTCTTCGCCGCACTGTTGCATCTTTATCTCTTTTCTATCGCTACTTTAATGGTCACTGCTCCTCTGAACTGTCTGCTTGCATTCCTCCATCTCTACGACGGGCGCGTAGCACCCGTCTGGCAGCAAACTCTCATCCCTTTTCTGTCCAACTCTCTAATGCAAGAGTTAACCGTTACTCCCAGTCTTTCATTTATGCAACAGGTCAGCTCTGGAACTGTCTCCCTCTGTCTGTATTTCCTCCTGCCTATGATCTCCAGTCTTTCAAACGTAGTGTGTCCAGGCATCTCAAAATGATCTGATCTTGAATTTGGCTCTCTATTGTATTTTGTTTTTCTCTTGGAGGGAACTGTTACTGCGGGCTCATGGCCTTTGGTTCCTTCTTCCTCGCATAAAAAAAAAAAAAAAAAAAAAACGCACAGTAGTCTGGTGCTATGTATAATCCTGATGTTGATGTATGAGATGGTGGTATATCTGGACAGACTATGTAAACTGATGTGTTATGAGGGAAATAAAAAAACTGTGAGTGTCCAATGCGTTGATGGTGTACAAGTTTATCTAGAGCAAAAGTGAAGTTGCAATGATGATGAGTATTGTCATTTCTGATGATAGCCATTTCACAAGGGACTGTATCAGTAGGCTGAAACGTGAAAATGTACGCAGGACAAAGATGAACAGCATGTAAGGATGTGCGGCACTTTCGTTCAATCGTTGATTCACTTGCGAAAGTGACAGTGTCCCGTCTCTTGGAGACCATGATGAGTTCGGTGTCTGTGTTGATGTTGATGATGACCAAAGTGTTGTTATTTTTATAGGGGAAGGGGTGTATTTGGTATACTGTGAACAGGTCTTCAGTTATGAATGGTACATGAACTACTACTGATGTTGGTGTTAGTGTTGCTTTTAAATATGGGTAATACTGCATGAATTCCCTACTGCGGAACAACGGCTTCAATTTATGTTTATGTATGCCTTGACTAACTATCTGACGTAGCTCATGAACTGGGAGTAAGTCCTTTGTGATCTTGCCATCACCAGCATTCGAAATTCCTTGCATAAGCGCCCTGAAACGATCTCTGGTGTTCTCTAATTGTAGTAGAATCGTGTCAATATGTTCTGTGATGATGGAGAAGTGTTGGAAAAGTGTAACGTTTCCCTCCATTTCATTTATATTATCTACACGCTCGAGAGCTATGTTTTCTGCTTTTTTCAGATTTTTCACAATTGTCTTCATTGCTGAGTTCTGTCCTGTGATGAACTTATCTTGGTATGTTAGTACCTGAGCTATCTTAATAAATTTGTTGTTTATTTCTTTAAGGTCATCCTCTGTAGCCAATCCAAAGATGTTTCCAAGAACTGCGCCACCCAGGTCGAACAAACCGCGCTTTTGGCGAGTACGTGTGATGTTGTTCCTGTCACTCAGTACCTCCGTTCCATAAGATGGGAGATCCTGGATCATGATGAGCATAGTTGACTTCGCCTGTTCTAGTTTCCGTTTCGCTAACTTTACCATTTCATTCACTTCCTTGGTGTTATGTGCTTGTGAAACATAATTTCCTATCACGAAGTCCAGAGTTCGCATCGGCGTCGCAAGCCTGTCTAGGTAAGTAGGTAATTCATACAAGTAATCTAGACTTATTTCAGTACTCATGACGTCCTTAACGATTGTAGTCGTGGCCGTTGGAGCTATGAGGCATCCTTGTCGTACTATGTGTTGGGGGTCTAAGTGCGCATATCCTCTTGCTATGTAGAGGAGAATCCATAGCATAAGTCCCTTCATCGTAACCTACCGAAAAAAAAATCTATTAATTTCCTAATATGGTCATGCTGTGGTCGATGATAGTGATGATGTGCGTTACGGTTGATTGTTATTTCATTTATAGAAGGAGTTTAAATCGATATTTAATTCTCGTAAATGATGTACTGTAGATTTGATTGGAACAGTTGCACCTATGTTCGATTGTTTGGTATATGACCTTAATTTCTTTTTGTAATCATTGTTGTGTTCTTGCTTGGTTTCCTGAGGCACGTTCGCCTGTTCGGTTGTATCCGAGGCTGAATAATTATTGGATAATTCCCTTGAAACTCGTTTTAAATGGTCAATATGAATTTGTTTCTCCTCGCCACTTGAAAGTGACTTAATTAAAACTTTGTTTGCTTTTATGTTAATTACTCTGTATGGGCCCTCAAATTTTGGGGATAATTTATTGTCTCTCGTATGAATGACACCGTAAACAATGTCTCCTAAGCTGATAGGTGAATCTCTTGCCTTCTTGTTAAATGCCTCCGTCATTTCTTTCTTGGACATCGTTAATTGTTTTTTCACTCTTTTGTGTATGTCCTGGAATTCACGTAAACGGAGTTTAGAGTAATCATCGTAATTGTATATAGGCATGCTGTCACCTTCTAGGAGCTCATATGGTAATTTTTTATCTGTGCCATATATAATGAAATGTGGTGTGTCACCTATGGATTTATTTATAGATCCATTAATTGAGGCTTCTACTCTGGGAATCCAATCATCCCAGCTTGCATAATTTTCACTGAGAATGTGTCGTAGCACATCTAATACTTTTTTATTTTGTCTCTCTACCAACCCATTCGATGCTGGGTGATAGGCCAAAACGTTAACCTTTTTGATGTTGTATTGTTTACATATTTCTTGTAAGATCTCAGAATTAAATTCTCCTCCATTATCACTTATTAGTACCTTTGGGGTAGTAAAGCGACATATTACATTATCTGTTATTGCCTTTGCTACTGTCTCTGCTGTTTTATCTTTAATTGGAGCTAAAATGACATAACGGGAAAAATGATCCGTTGCTACGAATAAGTATAAGTTATTATTGTATGATAATGGCATCTTGAGTAAATCAACAGCGACAACGTCCCATGGTTGATGTGGTACAGGGTAATTACCCATCGGTGCAGGTGTGATTGGGTATCCTTTGTGTTTCGCACATGATTCGCATTTGTCTATATGATTGTTTATATCTTTTCGTAATGAAGGCTAGTAATATAACAGCTGGGCTTAGATGAATGTCTTATCCTTTCCAGGATGTCCTGCATGTGGGCTGTCGTGTATCAATCGTAATACTTGGGGTATCATGTCATTAGGTACTACCAACTGGTTAGTATTTCTTTGGCGTTTTGGTTGTTTAGAGTTAATTTTGTATAATGTATTATTGACCATTGTGAATTGTTCAAGTGGGACATGCAGTTTGGGTAATTGTATGTCATCTCCACTTTCTAACTTGTATATAACTTTAGACCATATTGGGTCAAGTCTTTGTGCCTCTGCGATATCCTCGTGGTTTGGGATATTTCCTTTGAGATCTAACGCCGCGACCTGAATTGTGTTCGGGTTCCTAGATAATGCGTCAGCTACTATGTTCATTTTACCTTGTATATAATGAATTTGTACATTGTAGTTTTCAACTGTACATTTCCATCTTGCTCTCCTCCCAGAAAGGAGTTTTTCTTGAAACATACCCACCAGTGGTTTATGGTCGGTGAATAAGTGGATTTCGTAACCATATACCAAATCTCGAAACTTCTGTAATGCAAAAACCACTGCAAGTGCCTCTAAGTCTGTAGTGCAATAATTTTTCTCTGCACTTCTTGTTTGTCTGCTGGCAAATGCAATTGGTTGATTCCTCTTTTATCTTCCTGCATCAGTACAGCCCCTAATCCTTTAACTGATGCGTCTGTACAAATAAGAAATGATTTTGTGTAATCTGGATATGCCAAACAAGGTGCATTTGTTAGTTTAATTTGTAGATTGTTAAATGCCCTTTTTTGTTCTTCTTCCCATTGGAATACAGCATCTTTTCTGAGTAGTTGGAATAGAGGAAAGGCTATATGAGAGAACTGTGGTACGAATGACCTATAGTACCCAGCCAGATCTAAAAATTGTCTAACTTCGTGAGTCGTAGTGGGTTCAGGAAAATCTCTCACTGCCTGTATTTTGTCATCAGTGGTGTGAATACCATCAGAACTTAATTTGTGGCCTAAGAAATTTATTTCCTTAAAGCAAAATTTGCATTTAGAAAGTTTAATTTTTAAACCAGCATCACTAAGCTTTTGTAAGAGTAAGTCTAATTTCCTGAGATGATCCTTAATATTCTTCGTTGCGATTATAATATCGTCAAGATAAACAAATATTCCTTGTCCTAAAATTCCGGACAATACGTAATTCATAAGATGCTGGAATGTGCCTGGGGTTGTCCTCAGTCCCATTGGCATTCTTGTATATTGATAATGGCCTCTGTTTGTTGAAAAGGCAGTGTATTTACGTGACTCCTTAGATACCGGAATCTGATAATAGCCGTTTAGGAGATCGATGGTCGAGAATATATTATTCTCAGGACCAATATTCTGTAGAACATCGCTTAGCAATGGCATGGGAAATCTGTCTGGGATTGTGTGATTGTTTAGTTTACGGTAACCTACTACCGCACGCATTTCTCCATTTCGTTTGGGCACAAAGAATAAGGGGGCATTCCACGGGGAGACTGAAGGCTCAATAATTCCAAGTTTTAACATTTCATCGACATACTGATTTGCAAGTGTACATTGGGAGTGTGGTTTGCGGTAAGCTGGTACGAAAATTGGTGGTGTTTCTGGGTGCACATTAATCATGTGATTAATCAAGTTAGTACACCCTAATTGTTCTCCGGGCAATGCTACGGTGTCCCTGTGTGTTTCCAGCAGGGTTAACAAATCATTTTCTTCATCAAATTCACCTGAGTGAATTAAATTCTCTTTTATTCTTTCTCTATCCGTAGATTTTATCTCACTTGTCACTCCAGCTATAACTATTTCTTTCACAGGGGCGGGACATTTTTCAATATTAACTATGCAAGTTCCCTTTTTCAACTGAACTTCCCCATTCATATGATTAATTATGAATATCTGAGTTTGCCCTTCGTCGTTCGTATGACATAATGCGTTTTCTACTGACAATCCCTTTACTTTACTTAATTCTTCTAAGACAAGAACAGTACTCTTCCGTAATTTGCTCTTTATGGTAACCTTCATGTATGAATTAGGTGGTATAACTAAATCATTCGTGAGATGGGCTGGAAAAATTGATAAATCAGTACTGTTATCTGGGTCACTAATTTTGGAGGATGGGGTTGGTGGTGGGAGTGGATCTATACACTCATCTGTTTGTGTATGTTTGTTTAGGCCTTTAATATTACCAATTCTTTTTGGCTCTCTTCTACCAATCGGTGAGGGCTCTGAAGTTATTTCCTCTATGAATTCATTGTCAAAGTCTATTCCATTCATTTGTGGGAGTATGGTTATGTTCTCAGCTCTCATGGATCTTAAGCCCAGTAACATATGAGCTTTAATTGCTAAGTTTTCAACGATATAGAAAAATGCAGAGAATGGTCTTGTAGTTTCTGTGAAACTGATATTTAATCTTATCATACCTTTCACTGTAATCTCTTGTCCATCTACTGTGTATAAATCTAAATCAGCTTCATCCAGAAAAGTTACTTTCTTTTTATTTTTAAGAATTCTGTTTAGTTCTTCATGTGTTATTAAGTTCACTGGAGAGCCTGTATCTAAAAATAAGGAAACGTTTTGATCCTCACATACAGCTGGTATCAAGATACACTCATTTCCCAACATGCCTCCTATGTGAAGTTTAGACTTGTTTTTCTTTACATTTGTTCGTTTTTTGTCATGTCTTGGTCTTCCCCCGATTTGAACATAGACACAATTTTTTCTACTGTTTTGCAATCACTGGTCCAGTGCCCTTGGTATCTATGATGCCTACAGTAAGGACCAAATCTTTGTGTCTTTTGTTTGTCCTCTTTTGCCTTGATAAAGCATTCATACCTTGTGTGTCCTGGTTTTGCACAATAATGACATAGAATGGACCTATCCCTTGACTGTGACCTAAGATGTGATTTCCCATAAGAAGTGTTGTTTATGGCGCGAGACCTGCTCGGGCTGTGCGAAAACTTATGAAACTGCCTGTAGCCTGGCGTCAGTGATCGAGGCCTTGTCATGTTTGGTTGTTTGGTTTGCCTGCTTTCTGGTCTCAATCGATTTTGTTCTCTGTTTGAGGTCGGTGTAGATGTTTTCACAGCTGATACTGTCTCAGGTACCCTCATTCTACCAGAATGTGCATGTGTGTCGACCATACCTGCTTTACTGCACTGCATCTCTACCTCGTTCATTAAGTCTAGCAAGCACATTCCTGGGGTGTACGCGATCGTCTTGGCGATCTTAAGGGTCCTATCAGGTAATTTACACAAGGCAGCTACATAACCAATGATGTCCACGACGAGGTCTGGGGACATCTTTCAATCATCTGTTATCCAATTAGAATTTTCCAAAGTAACTAACAATGTTCTTTTGATTGTGGAGACATCAGCAGTTATTTCACTGAGCACATGGTTTGTAGTGTGCTCCCTTACAAGATCTACAATTTTATGTAATTCTGGAATTATACCTGGCAAGAAGTTCATACCTCCAGAAAATTTCTTCAAAAATTCAGTTTTAAATTCATCATATGTCCTAGCCCTATGGAGCTTGTCGGAGCGAAGCAAATTGCTCGCTGGACATCTTTCCTGGTTTATGCAAGATGAAAAAATAGCAATTTTCTCTTGTTCATCTAGTATGTGGCGCTTGATGAACATTTGTTCGCACTGACTGACTAATGAAATGACATCAATGCGATCTTTGTCTGTGCCAGAGAATTTTGGGGCAGTTTTATCCTCGTAATACACAAACACTTGAGGTGTGGTTGTTAGATCAGCGGTATTTGTTTCTTGATTTCATTTTCACTGTTTGCTCTGTTAATTCAACTTGGACGTGTTTATCGTTGTGTGAGGGAATGGTGGAATATGTACGACCGGACCGGTGAACCCTGTTAAGTATATTGGCATACGTGGGCAAGTCAATGACAAAGTCCGCACTTGCTACGTCAGAGGGGATTTCCCACTCATCATCTGAAACTGCCGTATTTGTTTCTTGATCTTTAGAGTGTGGTGAGGTTTGTACAAGGGGTGGGTTGCCTTGGGGCTCTCTTAATTGTGAGTCTGTTGTTGTGGCAAATTGTGTGTCATCTGGTATTAACGTGGGTGGTGGCGAAAATATCCCTGTCATTAAGATATGGTGTTATGAAATACGCCTCTTGTTTATTTATGTCCTAACAAAATAGATGAGTAAATAAGTTGAAATAAATGATAGATAGTGAGTGTATAAGTGTATATATGGAAATAAGTAAAAAAAAATTGAATATAGCAAATTTTAGCACTGAGAAGAAATGAGTAAGTATAATTTTACCCACTTGATACAGATCGTAGAGGTGTGTCGATACAAAAGTCGATCTCGGAAGAAAAATGCAGGTTTGATTGAAGATCTCTTGATAATTCTAGTGCTGTGTTGATGGACGATATTACTCAGGAAATTCCATGGCCTGGTGCTTGTGGTGGTTAACAGCTGTCCCAGGCAAACCTCAGCATAGAATTTCCAACTCAACTGTGAAAATAAATGAGTATGAGTAGGAGCTATGTGAATAATGAGTAATGAGTAGTGAGTGAGAGGGGCCTGATGTCAGTCACACGTTGCTTGGCATGGCAGACTCGCGTTGTGATGTCATCTCAGCACATGGTGACGTCGGCTTCCCACACTGGTAGCTATGGTGAGTAAATGAGTAGCGATGAGTAACTTGAGTGAAGATGAGTGAGTAAGATGAGTTGTGAATATGGACTTGGTATTTGCTTCGTCGTCTTGACCTCTTGACTCCTGCGTCAGCGTTGGGGGTTGGGTGGATGTAGCAGAGAGAGGAGGGGGAGGTCTGGTGGTTATGAGGTATGAGTCGTGTCTCACTCTTCGTTTGTTTGTTTTGTTTTTCTTTGTCGATGTTTTCTCAGTCCTTTTCTCTTGTGATTTACTCGTTGTAGGATGAAGATTGCCGCTACTTGTAGGTGCGTGTAGAAGATTATACAGACGACTCGTAGAGTTGTTACTTGTAGTTGATTGTAGATGGTTGTAGTTCGCTGGTTCGTCGTAGAAGTTGCAAGATTGTTTGTATCAATATATTGTTAAACTACTTGCAAGGTGTCCTGTGACCTCTCCACCTCTACATCAGCGTGATGATTGGGGAGACGGAGGGGGCTGGTTGGAGAGAACTGTCAGGAGCTGGTTGTAAGTTGTTGGTTGTGAGAGGTATTCTTGTTTTCAATCTTGATATTTTGTAGGAATTCACTGTCGATTCGTAGACGAGGTTCGTATACGTTCGCTGCTACCAAATGTCATAAAAGACTTTGTAGGTACTTGTAGAGAAGTTATATATATATTAGACTTGTGGACGAGCGGTTGTTATACTTGAGTAGCTTTGTAAGTAGATAATCTTCTTTCCAATTTGTCATTCAATGACAAGGAGAGGTAAAGAATGGTATGGAACTATTTTTATTTGTCTTGGAAATATTAACAAGTCTCTCACACAGAGCGAAGTATAAAGTAGAGTCCCGGGAGCTATCTCCCTGTCTCGCTCTCTCTGTCTCTCTCTCAAGTTGCTAAGCCCTTCTCCCTGCGACCTGTCTGTTCTATGGCTAGCTTCCTTCTGAGCTCTCTTTCCTAAATTCTGGTGAAACAGAAGTCGTATCACGTGTGTTCCCTGTGATTGGAAAGTTCTAGAAGCCTGTGTGTGAGTATGTGTGTATATGTGTGTATGGTCAACAAGGCTTTGTTCACCTGGTGAATTGCTGACAACTAACTGACTGGCTACTTCGTAATCTGTCATCAGCTTTTCCTCAGTGTAACTTGCAAGATCATTTCCCATTCCCAGGCTCGCATAGAGCTGTCTATCTATCTATTTATACATCTATCTATTATGATTTATAATTATAATATGGACTCATAACAGGGTGACCACTCCCAATCCTCCAACTATCGTCCAATTGCTTTAACGTCCTGTATTTCAAAAGTTTTCGAGTCAATTCTCAATAGAAAAATTTTAAGGCATCTTTCCTATCACAACCTTCTTTCCGATCGTCAGTATGGGTTCCGTCAGGGACGCTCCACTGGCGATCTTCTCACCTACCTTTCGGACTCCGGGTCATCCTCCTTTCGGGACTTTGGCGAAAGCTTTCCCATTGCACTTGACATCTCAAAGGCTTTCGATCGAGTCTGGCATAAATCTTTAATTTCCAAACTGCTCTCCTACGGTTTCTATCCTTCTATCTGTGCCTTCATCGCTAGCTTCCTTTCTGGTCGTTCTATAGCTGCTGTTGTAGACGGCCATCGTTCTTCTCCTAGATCTATCAACAGTGGTGTTCCTCAGGGCTCTGTCCTATCACCAACTCTCTTCCTTTTATTCATCAGTGATCTTCTAAACTGTACATCTAACCCTATCCACTCATATGCTGATGACTCCACCCTTCACCTTTCCATTCGGTTTCCGCAACGCCCATCTCAACAGTTACTTCAACAAACAAGGGATGAGGCTATGGCACACCTAATGTCTGACTTGGCTCGTATCTCTGACTGGGGTAAAAATGATATGGTTGTTTTTAATGCATCTAAGACTCAGTTCTTACACCTATCAACCCGACAAAATCTTCCACAGGTATACCCACTAATGTTTAATAATATTCAGCTTAATCCTGCATCATCCTTGAACACTCATTTACTCGGGATTTATCTTGGAAAGATCATATTACATCTCTTGTAAAATCTGCTTTCAAGAGATTAGGTGTGCTAAGCCGACTCCGCTCTTTCTTTACCCCTGCACAATTGTTGACTCTATACAGGGGTTTTATCCGACCCTGTGTGGAGTACAACTCTCATGTGTGGGGAGGCTCCCCACATACAGCTCTTCTCAATAGGGTGGAGTCAAAGGCTTTTCGTCTCATTAACTCTCCTCCTCTTACTGACTCCCTTCAACCTCTGTCTCTTCGCCGCACTGTTCCATCTTTATCTCTTTTCTATCGCTACTTTAATGGTCACTGCTCCTCTGAACTGTCTGCTTGCATTCCTCCACCTCTACGACGGGCGCGTAGCACCCGTCTGGCAGCAAACTCTCATCCCTTTTCTGTCCAACTCTCTAATGCAAGAGTTAACCGTTACTACCAGTCTTTCATTTATGCAACAGGTCAGCTCTGGAACTGTCTCCCTCTGTCTGTATTTCCTGCTGCCTATGATCTCCAGTCTTTCAAACGCAGTGTGCCCAGGCAGGCATCTCAAAATGATCGGATCTTGAATTTGGCTCTCTATTGTATTTTGTTTTTCTCTTGGAGGGAACTGTTACTGCGGGCTCATGGCCTTTGGTTCCTTCTTTCTCGCATAAAAAAAAAAAATCTCGAAACTGGTGCGAAATTCAAACGACAGTGGTATTCATTGCCATACTCCAGCTAGCCGGAAAGCTCTCTGTGGAGAACAAGTATGGTGGACTTGATTTTCCCCTGTTATACACACAGTTATATTTGATAAGCTGTACAGAAGACAGGATTTTTGTAGATGCAAGTCTGTTTTTTGACATATGCAAACATTAAAACGTAAAGTTTTTTCAGGCCAATGTCGTGTATCGAAAAAAGAAGTGACCAAATCATTTTCTCTCAATGCATGGAAGTGGACAAGAGGCCTTAGACAATGGTTCTTAACCAAGGATGAATTTACTCCTAAGGGCAAAAGGAACTACGGATGGGGTTTAATAGATCAACATCAAAATTACATATGAAAATGAAAATAACTTATGGCAATAAATTACAAATTATATATATGTATATCTATATCTATATCTATCTATCTCTCTCTCTCTCTCTCTCTCTCTCTCTCTCTCTCTCTCTCTCTATATATATATATATATATATATATATATATATATATATATATATATATATATATATATATATATATATATATATTGCAATTTAAGTCAAATACTGGTACCAAGTCTTCCATGTTTACCAGTTGGTTAATCTCATATTTACAAGTATATCTTTTTCCTGATGCAGTATAATCCTTGCAGTTGCATTACAAGATTGTGTGTATTTGTTTCTGCTGAAGTGTTTTTACATCGATACCTAATATATTCTACATCTGATGTTGTGGCTTCTTCACGGAGTAGGAGAATCATGGTTAATAAATTTTTGGTTTAACGGATTTCACAAAAATCGTTGACCTCGAGGATGGGGTAAGTATATTGATAATTACGAACATACAGTATGCCGCTATTCATAATAATGCCATTCCAAGGCCTTCGTATTTTGTGTATGATCTCTCACTTTTGAAACCAACCGTAGAGTTGGGGAATATTTAAAAATTGTCATTATGATGTCATATTTTAAAAATTACCGTTAACGATTGTGCTCACGCTAAAATAGAAACCATACTGATGAAGGCTTTTAAGCAAGCCCCATTAAACCATAAGTTCCACAAGTCTTTTTTAGGTTGAGTAAATAGCTTGTTGGTAGTAGGAATAAAATAAGGACTACCGATATGAAGGGGTTAACTGGCCAAGTGACGAGTGTGATATAAATTAATGTGTGGACCATGATGGTTAGACTAGGGTATCGGAGATGAAAGGACCTTTGGCACGACTGATAATTTTACAAGAGACGAACAGGATGTTTTTGCACGCCTTCCCAACTGTTGGCAGTGGTTTGTGGGACTGATGCTGTGGAGGTTAGATATAGTTATCTCGGATAATGGGGGACAGAGTAAGCATTAAACTAATAACATCAACACTGACCCTCACTGACCGCATTCAGCAATAACTTCTCTTCATTTGCAACAGCTGTTTTAATCATTGTTTTGGTGTAGCTTACCTTTGAATGATCATTAGTACTTGTGGCGTCATTAATATTTCGGCTATAGTCTTTATCAACAAATAAGTCTGAATATTTACTGACCATTCACATCACATGACATTACATGTTTCAGACTTACCGTTATATTTCGGCTTTAGTCTTCATCAACAAAAAAGTCTGAATATTTACGGACGATTCACATCACACGACAATACATGTTTCAGCCTTACCATTATATTTACTACTGATCCCCATACCCTGTGATCATACAGATTATGTCAATAGGTGAAATCTTCTAAAAAGTAGGATATGCTTAGACAAACACTGCCACTATTGCTGCCAATATGCTGTTGGAATCTTTCTCTTATTCCAAATGCAGAACAGATGTTTTATTTACTAATTTCTGTTTAATTATGTATACTAATGTTTAC
The DNA here is from genome assembly GCF_032717465.1 of Coenobita brevimanus. Lineage (NCBI taxonomy): Eukaryota > Metazoa > Arthropoda > Malacostraca > Decapoda > Coenobitidae > Coenobita > Coenobita brevimanus. Next base: position 31,733,675 of record NC_137057.1, read on the forward strand.
TGTATAACTGAGTTATTGACTTTTTAAATACGGCTACATTATGCTAAAATCTGATATTCAAGTGGACAGAGATAGCATTTTCATATAGGTATAAATATTACTATTTAGTGACATTTCTTAATTAACGTAAAACGAATTTCTGCGACATCCGTGTCATGGAAGATGACTAGGTAACCTGAGTTTAAAAAAATATTATTAACATGCAGAGTATATATCTCAAAACATATATTCTCACCAAAACAACTATATCATTATTGCATCTGTATGTCGTGTCCTCTCACCCAACATTATCCAGTGCAGTTTGTTGCCGGCATTTAATTTGCTATGATAGTAATATGTTATAAAATGTCTGTGTGTTAATACTTATCTTATTTTTCTAAATTATATTTAAAGTAGGAATATGATGACTCATTTAATTAATGTTATTTTATTCTACATAATTAAGACTAACTGTATTAAGAACAATCGCCAAAGCTGTGAAGGGATAAATTTTTTACTTGGATGTACTACATATGCAAGGGTATAAAAGAAAGTGATAGTGGACAGGAAAACATTCTTATCCTATGACTACTACCCTTTAAAGCACAGGGCAATTAAAGTTATCGGCTATGTGTCCAATGAATACAAAAGGCCAGCTATCCTCGCCATATTTCTGACATCACTGTTAGGGAATCCTCTAATCGTAATAAACAACTGAAACACTGATCAGTATATGGTTAACTGGGAAACTTCCTAGAGAATAAATATATATATATATATATATATATATATATATATATATATATATATATATATATATATATATATATATATATATATATTCTTACGCATCCCGAGTCGCCAGTATGCGAAACTTCACCACGTGGACGTACTGGACCCCCATACTGCCCCACTGATTTATCCGAGAGTGGCCCAAAGGCGTGAAACGGAGTCGACCGGTCCCATTGCACCATCCACTCTTTACCCCCCCCCCTCCCATCTCAATCAGCCGTGTCGGGGGGACAAGCCTTCCTACTGGGGCTGGCAGAACCCATTTTATATCACTGATGGAGATAGACTGTGGGGGTCCACTGTCCCGACTATTCACCGTAGGAGCTGCAGAGAGAGCACGGTAGTAGCTGTTATGACTCTGGAGTGTGTGGAAAGTCGAGGAGGGATATTCTGGGCAGCGTGGCAGCAAAGTTGGGTTGGGTTTAAAGTAACTTTGAGGGGGTGTTAGTTTATTCTGGGGCTGTGTTTGTGTTTAACATTTGTTTTTGTATGCGTTACGATCTTGGATGAGTTATAAGTGTGATTATTTAAAAGTGGGGATAAATTCCGGGCGATCCTTTTTGTGAACCTGGGTAATATCAGCTAAGTCTATTATTTGTTTTTATTTATTTATTTATTTTTGTTAATGTCACTTTGGGTTTGTAAATACACTGATAGCTTGAATTTGTGCCCGTGATATATTTTCCTTTGCTTGATTTCTCCTCCCAGCAGACTCAGATCTGCCCCAGTGAAAAATTTCGCTGTTGTGACTCTGGACAAGCGAGGTAACTGCTTCGTGGCCCCCAGGGTACATAAGAGAAGTGGTGCCGTGACCAGGATTAGCTCGGTTCGATTGTCCACCGCTCAGTTATATTTGTGAAGGCCTATGTATTATTTTATCTCATTTGTATCTTTGTGTATTCATAATGCCTCATTTGATTAATGACGAGGACTCAAAGATTTTTCTTGACTCTAATCCTACCGCTGAAGATGCTGACCACCTCTCGAGGGATGAGCTAAGGGTCCTTGCCTCTTACATGAATTTGACCATCTCCAACAATGCAACAAAAGACATTAGCCAGTGCAGTTAATCAGAACTGTTTGGTATTCATAAAGAAAATGGCCAGAACCGTGATGATTTGGATCCGACGACTTGTGGAGATATTGAGGGTTCGGAGCTGCGTGATGCTGTTCTTGGTACCTATGAGAATTGTCCCCTTCCTCTGGGATATACCGCTGCAGAATGTATAGAGTTTGCTAGGATTAGACAAGCGGAAGTAATGGCAAACCATGAGTAACGCATGGCCCAGTTGCATGCCCAAATCTCCGCCCGTAAGGGCCTGACTATGGGTTGTGTCATCCCTCCTTTTGTTGAAGATGATTTTGAGGACTTTTTTTTTTTTTTTTTTTTTTGAGGATGTTGCCACGGGCATGAGTTGGACTAGAGAACAATGGCCAATTATGCTCCAACCTGTACTGACATGGAAAGGTCAACAACATATGTTACCTCTGAACCGGATGTGAGACGGGATTATGATCGCCTCAAAAGTGCTATCCTTAAAACCTACCAACTGTGGCCAGAGGCCTATAGGCAAAAATTCCGGAAGGTGCATAAGAAAGCCAAAGAGACTCATGCCATATTTGCAAAGCATATGACTAAATCATTTAATAACTGGTTAACTAGTCAAGGTGTATCAACTTTTGGAGCCCTGAAGGATCTGATTTTGTTGGAGAATTTTTTGTGGAAAATAGAGCCTAACGTAGCTTATCACTTAAGAGGGAAGAAAGTATACTGCCTCACAACTGCGGCTGCCATGGCTGATGACTACGTGCTAATTAATAAACTGCGTGGTAAAAAACCTAATGTTGATACCATTTGTAAGCCTTGCCATAATAATAATCATAGTCCAAACAGAGGTACTCATTATCAAGGTAGTCCCAGTATTAAAGCAACTTCCCAGAACCCTCCAGGTACACCTAGAGTCAAAGCAACTGCTCCAATTCAAGGTAAGCCTAATTTTAAGGAAAACGTAAAGGTTGTATCCACCTATTGTGGTAAACCAGGTCACACACCTTCCCAATGTTGGACTAAAGCAAGGGATGAAAGGCAGAGGAGGTCTGTGGCTGTAGTGTCAGAATCACGTGAAAATTGTCTAAGAGTGATTCTAAACAAACATACAAGAGTGATGTAGTGGCATGTGTGATGCAGCCTAAGCCAGTAGAAAGCTCCTTATCCACTGTTGCCTCGGATGGATACCATCCGTTTATTTCATATGGTACAGTAAAGTTGAATGACTATATGCATGGTGTGAGGAGTTTACATGACACAGGTGCTTCACGTACCCTCATGTTAAACCCTACTCCTAATTTATGCCCTACATATAATCATGTGTTGAGGGACGCTGGGAGACCGTTTTCTGTTCCCCTAGTCTAGTGCAAGTTGATCTGGAGTGTGACCTGTTTCGGGGTAAAGCCAGTGCAGGCCTGTGCAAGGAACTGCCTGTGCCAGGTGTGGATCTCCTGTTGGGTAATGATCTGGGGGGGATCAGGTAAAAACTGAGCCGATTCTGTTGATTGTCCCTGTAGAAGAGCCAATGACCGGCGAGCTCGAGGAGGAGTTACCTGAGGTTTTCCCAGTGTGTGAGGTCACGAGATCAATGGCGAGAGTAGAAACTGCCCCTGAGCACAATGATCCTCCCCATACTCCACTCCCTGTACCAGTGACTGAAGGTGAGAATATGAATGGAGAGGTGCTAGATGAGGCTGTAACTGGAAAAAACCACGTCCAGACTATACCCTCTGTTGATCTGTTTGACAATTTTATGGCAGATCTGAGTGATGCAGATCCTCCCTCTGACTGTCCTGGTGGATTACTTGAACTACAGCAAAAGGATGAGGAATGCAAGAATTTGGCTGCTAGGGCTGTGAGTGAGGAGAATATGGAGAAGGAACTGTGTGACTGTTTATACCTAAAGAAGGGTGTGTTATGGAGAAGGTGGCATCCTCCACAAAAACCCATAGACGGTGGGGCGTGGAACATCCACCATATAGTTGTCCCCAAACCATGCCGCTGGACTATAATGGAGATGGCCCATGATACTCAATTGGGTGGTCATCTAGGTGTAAGGAAAACTCTTGAGCGCATATGCACACATATCTACTGGCCAGGGATGCGGGTGGATGTGACAAAGTTCTGTAGAGCATGCCACACTTGTCAAACCACTGGTAAACCCAACCAAAAGCTGGAAAATAGCCCCCTTGTTCCCTTAATGTTCGAGACCCCTTTACTCGAATGGTTGTTGATGTTGTGGGCCCATTGCCAAGAACTCCACAAGGACATGCATACCTCTTGACTATAATGGCAACTCGGTACCCGGAGGCCATACCACTCCGGAATATCTCTTCATCAAAGATGGTGAATGAGTTATAGAAGTTTTTCACAAGAATGGGTTTTCCACTAGAGGTGCAGAGTGATCAGGTGACTAATTTCATGTCTAATTTGTTTCAGCAGTCCCTTAAAGAATTGGGATTCAACCATGTGAAATGATGCATATTTCATCCCGAGAGTCAGAGGGCTCTCGAACGCTGCCACCAAACCTTGAAGAGTTTGTTGAAGAAATATTGTATAAAGACGGCAGGAGACTGGGATAAAGGCATACCATTTGTGCTGTTTGCGACACGAGAGGTTCCCACAGTTTTGCTCGGTTTTTCCCCAAATGAGCTAATCTTTGGGTACAGAGTACGTGGTCCCCTACAGCTGCTAAAGGATAGCTTCGTAGGACCTGATGGGAATGAGAACTTGCTTAAATATGTCACTGAATTTAAGACTAGGCTGAAATCATCTTGTGAATATGCAGCTCAAAATCTAAAAGTGACTCAAAATAACATGAAAGTATGGTGTGATAGAAGGGCACGAGCTCGGGAATTTCGATCTGGGGACGAAGTCTTGGTTATGCTTCCCCTATTTGGCCAACCTTTAGCTGCTCAGTTCCGTGGTCCCTACAAAGTTGTTAAGCGGGTTGGTGTGATGGACTATATTGTGGCTACCCCGGACAGGAGGAAGTCACAGCAAGTGTTTCACATCAACCTTCTGAAACCCTACCATCGAGACCCTGAATCCTCTCCTTCTGAACCTCCAATTGCTGTACTAGATGTAAGTGGGGGTAGTGAGGAAGATTCTCTTGTCCTACAGCAGAGTGTAAAGGACCATGAGGGTGTCAGTCCTGGTTCAGGGACTGCAAATATATTTTATCCCTTCGGTAATGTGGTATCATTTGATGAAAATTCTGTTGCTTGGGAGGAACTGTGTACTCAGCGTAGATCATCTTTCCCCTGACAATGCGAAGCAATTAAATTCTGTACTTTCACAGACTCCGAGTGTATTCCAGGATGCTCCAGGTCTCACGTTCCTTGCTGTTCATGATGTAGTTGTGGGTGATGCTGTCCCCATCAAGTTAGCTCCATATCATGTGTTGCCACAACGACGGGGCATTTTACAGGCTGAATTGGATTACATGCTCGACAAGAACCTCATTACTAGAGCCATGAGTAACTGGAGTAGCCCAGTCACACTGGTCCCTAAACCAGGGGGGGAATTCAGGCTTTGCATAAATTACCGTCAAGTGAATGCAGCCAAGACTGATACCTATCCACTCCCCCGTGTTGATGACTGTATCGACCAGATTGACACAGCATGTTTTATCAGTAAAACTGAACTTATGAAAGGTTATTGGCAGGTCCCTCTCACCTCCAGGGCGAGAGAAATATCTTGTTTTGTGGCAAATAATCAGGCGTTTTGTTGTGAAGTCATGCACTATGGCATGAAGAACGCGCCAGCAACCTTCCAAAGATTGATGACCCACTTAACACACGGTATACATGGATGTGTCGTATATATCGATGACATATTACTCTTCAATCACACATGGGAGGAGCATCTCCGTCAGATAAGATCATTATTTTCTCGTCTTGCTGATACCAACCTAGTGGTATATTTGAATAAATGTGAGTTTGTGAAATCTACTGTTCAATATTTAGGATACTATGTGGGCCAGGGTCAGTTTGTACCTCCCACTGCCAAAGTAGAGGCAATTTTAGGTTTCCCAGTCCCTAGTAACAAGAAGGAAATACAGAGATATTTAGGTATGATTGGTTATTACAGCAGATTTATTATCAGCTTCTCCATGTTAACCTCCCCTTTAACTGATCTTCTCCAGAAAGGTACTAAGTTTATTTGGTCACCAGAATGTGAAGAAGCATTTAATGCAACAAATGATATCCTGTCTAGTTATCCCGTTCTCCATGCCCCTGATTTTAATATTTCTTTTTCTCTTGCAGTTGATGCCAGTAATTCGGGGGTTGGAGCGGTGTTGCTCCAGGAGGACTATTCAAAAGTGTTGCATCCAGTATGCTACTTTAGTAAGAAACTTACATCGGCCCAATGTAATTATTCTGTGGTTGAGAAGGAGTTACTTGCTTTACTTTTGTCCCTTCAATACTTTGGTGTTTATGTACAACCTGCTGCTGGCCCTATCATTGTCTACACCGACCACCATCCCCTTAAGTTTCTTATTAAGGTTCGTGCTAAAAACCAACGTCTAGCTAGGTGGAGCCTGCTGTTAAAGGAATATGCCCTAAGCTATCGGCATATCAAGGGTATTCATCATGTTCTGGCTGATTCTTTATCACGTGCTTAGTACATATCGAATACTCCTCCGTCGCATTCTCTGTTCTAGCGGTGGAGGTCTTACGCATCCTGAGTCGCCAGTATGCGAAACTTCAGCACGAGGACGTACTGGACCGCCATACTGCCCTACTGATTTATCCGAGAGTGGCCCAAAGGCGTGAAACGGATTCGACCGGTCCCATTGCACCATCCACTCTTTACCCCCCCCCACCTCCCACCTCAACCAGCCGTGTCGGGGGGGAACAAGCCTTCCTAATGGAACCGGCAGAACTCATTTTATATCACTGATGGAGATAGACTGTGGGGGTCCACTGTCCCGACTATTCACCGTAGGAGCTGCAGAGAGAGCACGGTAGTAGCTGTTATGACTCTGGAGTGTGTGGAAAGTCGAGGAGGGATATTCTGGGCAGCGTGGCAGCTAAGTTGGGTTGGGTTTAAAGTAACTATGAGGGGGTGTTAGTTTATTCTGGGGCTGTGTTTGTGTTTAACATTTGTTTTTGTATGCGTTGCGATCTTGGATGGGTTATAAGTGTGATTATTTAAAAGTGGGGATAAATTCCGGGCGATCCTTTTTGTGAACCTGGGTAATATCAGCTAAGTCTATTATTTGTTTTTATTTATTTATTTATTTATTTATTTTTGTTAATGTCACTTTGGGTTTGTAAATACACTGATAGCTTGAATTTGTGCCCGTGATATATTTTCCTTTGCTTGATTTCTCCTCCCAGCAGACTCAGATCTGCCCCAGTGAAAAATTTCGCTGTTGTGACTCTGGACAAGCGAGGCAACTGCTTCGTGGCCCCCAGGGTACATAAGAGAAGTGGTGCCGTGACCAGGATTAGCTCGGTTCGATTGTCCACCGCTCAGTTATATTTGTGAAGGCCTATGTATTATTTTATCTCATTTGTAACTTTGTGTATTCATAATGCCTCATTTGATTAATGACGAGGACTCAGATTTTTCTTGACTCTAATCCTACCGCTGAAGATGCTGACCACCTCTCGAGGGATGAGCTAAGGGTCCTTGCCTCTTACATGAATTTGACCATCTCCAACAATGCAACAAAAGACATTAGCCAGTGCAGTTAATCAGAACTGTTTGGTATTCATAAAGAAAATGGCCAGAACCGTGATGATTTGGATCCGACGACTTGTGGAGATATTGAGGGTTCGGAGCTGCGTGATGCTGTTCTTGGTACCTATGAGAATTGTCCCCTTCCTCTGGGATATACCGCTGCAGAATGTATAGAGTTTGCTAGGATTAGACAAGCGGAAGTAATGGCAAACCATGAGTAACGCATGACCCAGTTGCATGCCCAAATCTCCGCCCGTAAGGGCCTGACTATGGGTTGTGTCATCCCTCCTTTTGTTGAAGATGATTTTGAGGACTTTTTTTTTTTTTTTTTTTTTGAGGATATTGCCACGGGCATGAGTTGGACTAGAGAACAATGGCCAATTATGCTCCAACCTGTACTGACATGGAAAGGTCAACAACATATGTTACCTCTGAACCGGATGTGAGACGGGATTATGATCGCCTCAAAAGTGCTATCCTTAAAACCTACCAACTGTGGCCAGAGGCCTATAGGCAAAAATTCCGGAAGGTGCATAAGAAAACCGAAGAGACTCATGCCATATTTGCAAAGCATATGACTAAATCATTTAATAACTGGTTAACTAGTCAAGGTGTATCAACTTTTGGAGCCCTGAAGGATCTGATTTTGTTGGAGAATTTTTTGTGGAAAATAGAGCCTAACGTAGCTTATCACTTAAGAGGGAAGAAAGTATACTGCCTCACAACTGCGGCTGCCATGGCTGATGACTACGTGCTAATTAATAAACTGCGTGGTAAAAAACCTAATGTTGATACCATTTGTAAGCCTTGCCATAATAATAATCATAGTCCAAACAGAGGTACTCATTATCAAGGTAGTCCCAATATTAAAGCAACTTCCCAGAACCCTCCAGGTACACCTAGAGTCAAAGCAACTGCTCCAATTCAAGGTAAGCCTAATTTTAAGGAAAACGTAAAGGTTGTATCCACCTATTGTGGTAAACCAGGTCACACACCTTCCCAACGTTGGACTAAAGCAAGGGATGAAAGGCAGAGGAGGTCTGTGGCTGTAGTGTCAGAATCACGTGAAAATTGTCTAAGAGTGATTCTAAACAAACATACAAGAGTGATGTAGTGGCATGTGTGATGCAGCCTAAGCCAGTAGAAAGCTCCTTATCCACTGTTGCCTCGGATGGATACCATCCGTTTATTTCATATGGTACAGTAAAGTTGAATGACTATATGCATGGTGTGAGGAGTTTACATGACACAGGTGCTTCACGTACCCTCATGTTAAACCCTACTCCTAATTTATGCCCTACATATAATCATGTGTTGAGGGACACTGGGAGACCGTTTCCTGTTCCCCTAGTCTAGTGCACGTTGATCTGGAGTGTGACCTGTTTCGGGATAAAGCCAGTGCAGGCCTGTGCAAGGAACTGCCTGTGCCAGGTGTGGATCTCCTGTTGGGTAATGGTCTGGGGGGGATCGGGTAAAAACTGAGCCGATTCTGTCGATTGTCCCTATAGAAGAGCCAATGACCGGCGAGCTCGAGGAGGAGTTACCTGAGGTTTTCCCAGTTTGTGAGGTCACGAGATCAATGGCGAGAGTAGAAACTGCCCCTGAGCACAATGATCCTCCCCATACTCCACTCCCTGTACCAGTGACTGAAGGTGAGAATATGAATGGAGAGGTGCTAGATGAGGCTGTAACTGGATAAAACCACGTCCAGACTATACCCTCTGTTGATCTGTTTGACAATTTTATGGCAGATCTGAGTGATGCAGATCCTCCCTCTGACTGTCCTGGTGGATTAATTGAACTACAGCGAAAGGATGAGGAATGCAAGAATTTGGCTGCTAGGGCTGTGAGTGAGGAGAATATGGAGAAGGAACTGTGTGACTGTTTTTACCTAAAGAAGGGTGTGTTATGGAGAAGGTGGCATCCTCCACAAAAACCCATAGACGGTGGGGCATGGAACGTCCACCATATAGTTGTCCCCAAACCATGCCGCTGGACTATAATGGAGATGGCCCATGATACTCCATTGGGTGGTCATCTAGGTGTAAGGAAAACTCTTGAGCGCATATGCACACATATCTACTGGCCAGGGATGCGGGTGGATGTGACAAAGTTCTGTAGAGCATGCCACACTTGTCAAACCACTGGTAAACCCAACCAAAAGCTGGAAAATAGCCCCCTTGTTCCCTTAATGTTCGAGACCCCTTTACTCGAATGGTTGTTGATGTTGTGGGCCCATTGCCAAGAACTCCACAAGGACATGCATACCTCTTGACTATAATGGCAACTCGGTACCCGGAGGCCATACCACTCCGGAATATCTCTTCATCAAAGATGGTGAATGAGTTATTGAAGTTTTTCAAAAGAATGGGTTTTCCACTAGAGGTGCAGAGTGATCAGGTGACTAATTTCATGTCTAATTTGTTTCAGCAGTCCCTTAAAGAATTGGGATTCAACCATGTGAAATGATGCATATTTCATCCCGAGAGTCAGAGGGCTCTCGAACGCTGCCACCAAACCTTGAAGAGTTTGTTGAAGAAATATTGTATAAAGACGGCAGGAGACTGGGATAAAGGCATACCATTTGTGCTGTTTGCGACACGAGAGGTTCCCACAGTTTTGCTCGGTTTTTCCCCAAATGAGCTAATCTTTGGGTACAGAGTACGTGGTCCCCTACAGCTGCTAAAGGATAGCTTCGTAGGACCTGATGGGAATGAGAACTTGCTTAAATATGTCACTGAATTTAAGACTAGGCTGAAATCATCTTGTGAATATGCAGCTCAAAATCTAAAAGTGACACAAAATAACATGAAAGTATGGTGTGATAGAAGGGCACGAGCTCGGGAATTTCGATCTGGGGACGAAGTCTTGGTTATGCTTCCCCTATTTGGCCAACCTTTAGCTGCTCAGTTCCGTGGTCCCTACAAAGTTGTTAAGCGGGTTGGTGTGATGGACTATATTGTGGCTACCCCGGACAGGAGGAAGTCACAGCAAGTGTTTCACATCAACCTTCTGAAACCCTACCATCGAGACCCTGAATCCTCTCCTCCTGAACCTCCAATTGCTGTACTAGATGTAAGTGGGGGTAGTGAGGAAGATTCTCTTGTCCTACAGCAGAGCGTAAAGGACCATGAGGGTGTCAGTCCTGATTCAGGGACTGCAAATATATTTTATCCCTTCGGTAATGTGGTATCATTTGATGAAAATTCTGTTGCTTGGGAGGAACTGTGTACTCAGCGTAGATCATCTTTCCCCTGACAATGCGAAGCAATTAAATTCTGTACTTTCACAGACTCCGAGTGTATTCCAGGATGCTCCAGGTCTCACGTTCCTTGCTGTTCATGATGTAGTTGTGGGTGATGCTGTCCCCATCAAGTTAGCTCCATATCATGTGTCGCCACAACGACGGGGCATTTTACAGGCTGAATTGGATTACATGCTCGACAAGAACCTCATTACTAGAGCCATGAGTAACTGGAGTAGCCCAGTCACACTGGTCCCTAAACCAGGGGGGGAATTCAGGCTTTGCATAAATTACCGTCAAGTGAATGCAGCCAAGACTGATACCTATCCACTCCCCCGTGTTGATGACTGTATCGACCAGATTGACACAGCATGTTTTATCAGTAAAACTGAACTTATGAAAGGTTATTGGCAGGTCCCTCTCACCTCCAGGCCGAGAGAAATATCTTGTTTTGTGGCAAATAATCAGGCGTTTTGTTGTGAAGTCATGCACTATGGCATGAAGAACGCGCCAGCAACCTTCCAAAGATTGATGACCCACTTAACACACGGTATACATGGATGTGTCGTATATATCGATGACATATTACTCTTCAATCACACATGGGAGGAGCATCTCCATCAGATAAGATCATTATTTTCTCGTCTTGCTGATACCAACCTAGTGGTATATTTGAATAAATGTGAGTTTGTGAAATCTACTGTTCAATATTTAGGATACTATGTGGGCCAGGGTCAGTTTGTACCTCCCACTGCCAAAGTAGAGGCAATTTTATATTTCCCAGTCCCTAGTAACAAGAAGGAAATACAGAGATATTTAGGTATGATTGGTTATTACAGCAGATTTATTATCAGCTTCTCCAAGTTAACCTCCCCTTTAACTGATCTTCTCCAGAAAGGTACTAAGTTTATTTGGTCACCAGAATGTGAAGAAGCATTTAATGCAACAAATGATATCCTGTCTAGTTATCCCGTTCTCCATGCCCCTGATTTTAATATTTCTTTTTCTCTTGCAGTTGATGCCAGTAATTCGGGGGTTGGAGCGGTGTTGCTCCAGGAGGACTATTCAAAAGTGTTGCATCCAGTATGCTACTTTAGTAAGAAACTTACATCGGCCCAATGTAATTATTCTGTGGTTGAGAAGGAGTTACTTGCTTTACTTTTGTCCCTTCAATACTTTGGTGTTTATGTACAACCTGCTGCTGGCCCTATCATTGTCTACACCGACCACCATCCCCTTAAGTTTCTTAATAAGGTTCGTGCTAAAAACCAACGTCTAGCTAGGTGGAGCCTGCCGTTAAAGGAATATGCCCTAAGCTATCGGCATATCAAGGGTATTCAAAATGTTCTGGCTGATTCTTTATCACATGCTTAGTATATATCGAATACTCCTCCGTCGCATTCTCTGTTCTAGCGGTGGAGGTCTTATGCATCCTGAGTCGCCAGTATGCGAAACTTCAGCACGAGGACGTGCTGGACCACCATACTGCCCTACTGACTTATCCGAGAGTGGCCCAAAGGCGTGAAACGGAGTCGACCGGTCCCATTGCACCATCCACTCTTTACCCCCCCCCCTCCCATCTCAATCAGCCGTGTCGGGGGGGACAAGTCTTCCTAATGGAGCCGGCAGAACTCATTTTATATCACTGATGGAGATAGACTGTGGGGGTCCACTGTCCCGACTATTCACCGTAGGAGCTGGAGAGAGAGCAGGGTAGTAGCTGTTATGACTCTGGAGTGTGTGGAAAGTCGAGGAGGGATATTCTGCGCACCGTGGCAGCTAAGTTGGGTTGGGTTTAAAGTAACTTTGGGGGGGTTTTAGTTTATTCTGGGGCTGTGTTTGTGTTTAACATTTGTATGTTTTTGAATATATATATATATTTATATATATATATATATATATATATATATATATATATATATATATATATATATATATATATCTATATATGTATCTCTCTCTCTCTCTCTCTCTCTCTCTCTATATATATATATATATATATATATATATATATATATATATATATATATTGTGCGAGGAAGAAGGAACCAAAGGCCATGAGCCCGCAAACAGTTCCCTCCAAGAGAAAAACAAAATAAAATAGAGAGCCAAATTCAAGATCCGATCATTTTGAGATTCCTGGACACACTGCGTTTGAAAGACTGGAGATCATAGGCAGCAGGAAATACAGACAGAGGGAGACAGTTCCACAGCTGACCTGTTGCATAAATGAAAGACTGGGAGTAACGGTTAACTCTTGCATTAGAGAGTTGGACAGAAAAGGGATGAGAGTTTGCTGCCAGACGGGTGCTACGCGCCCGTCGTAGAGGTGGAGGCATGCAAGCAGACAGTTCAGAGTAGCAGTGACCATTAAAGTAGCGATAGAAAAGAGATAAAGATGCAACAGTGCGGCGAAGAGACAGAGGTTGAAGGGAGTCAGTAAGAGGAGGGGAGTTAATGAGACGAAAAGCCTTTGACTCCACCCTATTGAGAAGAGCTGTATGTGGGGAGCCTCCCCACACATGAGAGTTGTACTCCACATAGGGGCAGATAAAACCCCTGTATAGAGTCAACAATTGTGCAGGGGTAAAGAAAGAGCAGAGTCGGTTTAGCACACCCAATCTCTTCGAAGCAGATTCTACAAGAGATGTAATATGATCTTTCCAAGATAAGTCCCGAGTAAGTGAACCCCAAGCACGTTCAAGGATGAAGGAGTTAAGTTGAATATTATTAAACATTAGTGGGTATACCTATGGAAGATTTTGTCGGGTTGATAGGTGTAAGAACTGAGTCTTAGATGCATTAAAAACAACCATATTATTTTTACCCCAGTCAGAGATACGAGCCCAGTCAGACATTAGGTGTGCCATAACCTCATCCCTTGTTTGTTGAAGTAACTGTTGAGATGGGCGTTGCGGGAACCGAATGGAAAGGTGAAGGGTGGAGTCATCAGCGTATGAGTGGATAGGGTTAGATGTACAGCTTAGAAGATCATTGGTAAATAAAAGGAAGAGAGTTGGTGATAGGAGAGAGCCCTGAGGA